>NC_084599.1:2727124-2774624 GCF_033807715.1 Cololabis saira | reverse complement strand
CTGATTGGGCCAGAGCTTCGGGAGCTGCGTGCTGGCCTGTGGTTCCCTACCCCTGGTCATCCCGTTGCTGCTTCCACCTGCCTGCTGTGCTGTTGCCGTCCCTGACCCACCAGTCTGGCCCTCGGCAGGAGGGTCCCCCCTTATGAGCCTGGTCCTGCTCAAGGTTTCTTCCCTCCTAAAGGGGAGTTTTTCCTTGCCACTGTTTGGCTTAAGGTTTTTCTCCCACTAGGGGAGTTTTTACCTGCCATTGTTTATGTAATAACTGCTCGGGGGTCATGTTCTGGGTATGGGTCTCTGGAAAGCGTCTAGAGACAACTCTGTTGTATTAGACGCTATATAAATAAAATTGAATTGAATTGAATTGACATTTTCATACCTAAAAAGTAGCCACATTTTGCTTGCGTTATACAAAGGAATTTGACGAATTAGTCAGAGACTTTTTTTGAACAATGTAACCCTGTTTTCAGTGAATAGAGCCAATCCGCCCCAAACCTGTCCAGCTAGAATAAAACCCCATATGGGATGAGATCACAGTGAGACCCTTAACCCTGTCATTAATGCTCTCGCCATGACAGGATGGCAAAGTTTGATGTCTTGCCACAAATTTATAATTTTGCATAAAATCAACACAGATTTTCCAATCCACCCCCAAAAGTGAACCATTTAATAAGGCTGTCTTCCTGAACACATAGATATAACAATATTGGCTGAATTTTGTAGCGCCGCCTTCTGGACGGGTATCCATTTTTCGTCACATTATTTGATCTATTTACAAATTTGTTCATCCAATTAAAATGAAATTTGCACATATTATTGTCATAACGGTGCTTATTGACTGTATCATGTATTGTAGTCATAACTTGAATGTAGCCTCCTTCGTCATTGGATGGGAAGTACCCAATTTCTGGTAACTACACATTAAAAAAATATATAAAGAATCACTCGTTTGTCCTAGGACAGTCAAATTGTTGGATCAGATGCCTTTGTTTTCACTCTGTTATTTTCAAAACATGAAATTATAACCAAAAAAATATCAACTTTGTCATACTAATTACAAATTAATTAATTAATAATCGTTGTTTTCATTGAACTAGGATCAACAGCTGATTTAATTTTTTTAATTTTTATTTTTAAATGTGGAGTTAAACAAATATTTCCTATGAAATGTTATTTTTAGGCAAGACAGTTAAAAATGAAGCCGAATTGTTGCGCATCATGCCAAGAAAATGTGGAAATATTTCTACATTTTTATGAAAAAAACAAATATTTTTGTTCTAAATCTCAAGGATCTGGCAGAGATTTGGGGTTTGAAGTTTAATTAGTTGGACACACCTTATTTGGAATTGTGTGTGTGTGTGTGTGTGTGTGTGTGTGTGTGTGTGTGTGTGTGTGTGTGTGTGTGTTTGTACTCAGAGTACAAACATGAGAAGGAATAAACATTTAAAAAATAAAACAGGAAATAAAAAGAATATAATAACAATAAATATCAATAAATCAGACACTCTACACTACACCTAAGCATATTGCACATTTCCCGGTTGGTTGTCAATAACCAGAGGTAGGTTAGTCAAGAGGACTGATGGTACTGTGCTTTTGCCATCAGTCTCATCGTAGCAGGGAAGAAGCTCTTGTAAAAGCGTGTTTTCCGTGTGATGATGCTGTATGTAGAGTGTTTAAGTTTGAGGAGGTTGTGTGCTAGGTATTGTTTTTCTCTAATGATGCTCTGTGCCTTCTTTGTGCAGCATTGTGTGTAAATGGTGTCCATAGAGGGAGGTTTTGTTTTTATGATCCTCTCTGCAGTCTTGATCACCCTCTGAATAGCCGTCCTCTCTGCCTGGGAGGTATTTCCGTACCACACAGTGATTCCGGTTGTGGGGATGCTCCCTATCAAACCTTTGTGTGTTTGGGTGAGGGGTGCAGCCGCTGCTGGGACTTTTTCCCCGTGGCAGAGGTGTTTCCAGACCAGCCCATCCAAAGCATGGATGGGCAGAAACTTCCTCAACCTCAACGAGAGCAAGACCGAGACCATTGTTTTTGGAAAAACCTCTCCAGCCTTCTCTATCAATGCCCTGGGCCCTCTCGCCTCTAACATCAGGCCCTCTGTCAGAAATCTGGGCGTGATTATCGACAGTACCTTTAAGTTTGAGCAGCAGGTCAGTGCAGTAGTTCGTAAAAGCTTCTTCCACCTGAGAACTATTGCCAAGGCCAAACTCTACCTGCCACAGAGCGATCTGGAGAGAGTCATCCATGCTTTCATCACTTCACAACTGGACTACTACAACGCCCCATACACCGACATCGACCAATCTCAACTCTGACGCCTGCAGTTAGTTCAAAACTCAGCCGCTCCACTCCTTACTTGCACAAAGAAGCGAGATCACATCACCCCGGTCCTTGCATCACTCCACTGGCTCCCCATCTGCTACCGTATTCATTTCAAACTTCTCCTGACCGTTTACAAATCCCTCCACGACCTGGCCCCCACATACCTGTCTGAGATTCTCCACCACCACATCCCATGTAGAGCACTCCGGTCAGCCGACCAACTGTTGTTGGAAGTGCCCAGGACCAGCTCAAAACCAGGGGGCACAGAGCCTTAACTGTGGCCCCCAGACTCTGGAACTTCCTCCCCCTACACATCCGGGCGGCCCAGTCTTTACATATTTTTAAATCTCAGTTAAAGACCCACCTTTTTTCCCTTGCTTTTAATTAGTGTCTTTTTATATTGTCTTATTCAGATTTTGTCTCTTAGCCCTTTTCTTGTCCCTTTTTTATGTCTTCGCTTTTTAAGCACTTTCTGTGAAGCACTTTGGTTGCGGCTCAGCCGTTTGTTGACCACTTTCTGCACCTCAGACCCCCTGATGTTAACAGACTGCAGGTGTGGGGGGGGGGGGGACTTTCTTCCTAAAGTCCATTATGAGTTCTTTGGTTTTGTCTACGTTGAGGACAAGGTCATACTCCTCACCGTAAGCAAACATGTCCTCGATCAGACTCCTATACCCTGACTCGTACCCACCTTTGATCAGACCCAGGACGGTTGTGTCATCAGCATACTTGATGATGACGGTGTTGTTCCGGGTGGAGACGCAGTCGTTGGTGTACAAGATGAAGATTTTAGGGCTGAGACAGCAGCCCTTTGGAGACCCTGTGCTGGCTGCGAGCTCAGCTGAAATCCTGCCTCCCATCCTCACCACCTGTGGTCCAGAATCCAGAATCCAGATACAGGTGGTGGGCAGAACCGCCAAGTCAGTTAACTTTTGGCACTTTTCCACTAGTATCGGCTCAGCCCGGCACGGCTCGGCGCGGCTTTACACGGCCCCACACGTGTGTTTTCGCACTGCCAGGGGAGAAGCGGGCAGGTTGTGGTGAAGCTGCTGTGACGTACTCGATTAAGCAACCGCTTTGTTCATGTCGGCGCAGATCAGAAATCAGCTGGAGCCGGGAGCGGCTGAGAAAAAAACAGCCCGTCTACATCGCTTTTTTAATTTTCTCGACAGCCACCAGGTTTATGAACATCTGCACCTCAGAGTTGGATCACCAAACAGAGGTTTTGCGCTTTATAATAAAATCGCTGTGAGCCGCGAGTCCCCTCGCGCGACTCCCGCTTCCTGATTCAAAGTCTGCCGGCCCCGCCCCCGACCAATCAGAGGCGCGGAGGGTGGTGACGGCCCCGCCCCCGACCAATCAGAGGCGCGGAGGGTGGTGACGTCCCCGCCCCCCGACCAATCGGTGGCGAGGAGGTGGTGACGTCAGAAATAGTCCCTGCTCAGCCCGCTTTCAGAACCTCACTGAAATGGTTACAGAAAAAAGTATCGACTTGGAGCGGCTCTACTCGTCTCAGCCCTAGTGCGAAAGCGCAAAACGGGTAGAACCGAGCTAAGGTGGTACTAATGCAAAAGCGCCATTTATAATCAGTTTGACAGGCCGGATGGTATTAAAGGTAAATCAAGGAAAAGCATCCTAACATAAGTCCTGCTGCGGTCTAGATGTTGTAGTGCATGATAGAGGGCCATGGCTCCTGCATCATCCACTCCTCTCCCTGGCCCTGCCCCTTCTCAACCTTTCCCCGACCCTGAACCTAACCTGGGGCTTGCTGATTGGGCCGGAGCTTCGGGAGCTGCGTGCTGGCCTGTGGTCCCCACCCCCGGTCATCCCGCTGCTGCTTCCACCTGCCTGCTGTGTGCTGTTGACGTCCCCGACCCCCCAGTCTGGCCCTCGGCAGGAGAGTCCCCCCTTTATGATCCAGGTCCTGGTCAAGGTTTCTTACCTCCTAAAGGGGAGTTTTTCTTGCCACTGTTTGGCTTAAGGCTTTTCTCCCACTATGGGAGTTTTTACCTGCCATTGTTTATGTTATAATTGCTCGGGGGTTTATGTTCTGGGTCTCTGGAAAGCGTCTAGAGATAACTTTTGTTGTATTAGACGCTATATAAATAAAATTGAATTGAATTGAATTGATCTGTTGGGACGGTATGCAAACTATAGGGGATCAACTGTGATGGGAACCAGGGAGTCAATGTGTGTGCATACCAGCTTCTCCAGACACTTCAAGGCCACTGATGTAAGTGCCACTGGTCTGTAGTCGTTCAGGGTGGGTATGTCAGATTTCTTTGGGACTGGTATAATGATAGAGGACTTAAATATGCATGGGACAAAAGCTTGTTATAAGGATAGACTGAAGATGTCGGTGTACACATCTACCAGCTGTTCAGCACAGGCCTTGAGCACTCTTGGTGTCACACCATCCGGTCCCGCAGCCTTGTGGGGGTTCACCTTTTTCAGAACCCTCAGGACCTGTGTGTTTGTCACCAGGAGAGCGCGGTCCTCGGGGTTGGTTGGAGGTTTAGAGGGAGAATCTATGTTTATTTTGTCAAATCTGGTGTAAAACCTGTTAAGACAGTCAGGCAGATCTGTGTCCTTAGCCTCCATGCTGTAGGCGCTGCTTCTATAGTTAGTGAGTGTTTTGACGCCCTGCCACATACTGTGCGTGTTATTTTGCAGCTTTATTTGCAAGCTTTCAAGCTTTTGGGAGTGTGCCTTCTTCGCAGCTCTGATGGACCTCCACACTTCATATCGGGCACACTTATACTCCTCGCTGTCACCTGCATTGAAAGCCTCCTGCTTTTTCCTGATTTAAGTGCAGATGTCAGTGTTAAAACAGGACTTCTGCTTTGGAAAGACACGGACAGTTTTTGAGGGGACACAGATTGAAGTGCACCAGCTGACATAGTCACTGACAGTCTCTGTATAGTCGTGTATGTTACTTGTAGCTTACTTGAAGATGTTCATGTCTGTAAGCTCAAGACAGCCTTGCAGTTTAGCCATTGCATTAGTCCAGATGTTAACAGTTCTGACTGTGACTGGGTTAGCTATATATGTATGTATATGTATATATATTTTCAATTCAATCCAATTTTATTTAAAGGAGCTGTATGTAAGAGCAATAATAAAACGAATCATAAAATGACCCCGATATGTCAACAGACATTTAAAAATCATGTTCATTTCAAATACTTATGTCACTGACAACAGCACTCAAGCCAGGATATTCCAGTTTAAAAAGAGGAGTTGCAGCCCTCAACTGATGTTTATGTTGTCATTTTTTGTTTTGGCCTGAAGCTCCACCCTCCACCTATCTCCCAATCACCAAGTCAGTATTGTTTCTGAAGCTCCACCCTCCACCTATCTCCCAATCACCAAGTCAGTATTGTTTCTGAAGCTCCACCCTCCACCTCTCTCCCAATCACCAAGTCAGTATTGTTTCTGAAGCTCCACCCTCCACCTAACTCCCAATCACCAAGTCAGTATTGTTTCGGCATCCGGGTTGCCAGCTCGGCTCTAATTATCGCAGCCATGGCAGCCTACGTTCCTGCTGCATTCTGCAGCCGACCTGGCAACCTCTGGTCGGGGGGAGGAGGGGGAGGGTACACGCCGCTCAACAATATTTTGAAAGTGACTGCAGTACCAGTTTTGGCCATTTCTTACAGACGGCTCCTTTAAATAGCGTCTATTACAGCAAAAGTTGTCTCTAGGCGCTCTCCAGAGACCCAGAACATGACCCCCAAGCAATTATTAGGGCCCGAGCACTGACAGTGCGAAGGCCCTATTGTATCTGTAGGATTTTTTTTTTATTATTATTTATTTATTTATTTATTAGGGCCCGAGCACTTACAGTGCGAAGGCCCTATTGTATCTGTAGGAAATTTTTTTCTTTCTTCTGACGAAAGGAGGGCCTTTTTGCCCCCCTAAATGTGCCCAAAAAGTCACCAAATTTTGCATGCAGCGAGGCCTGGCGAAAAATTTGATATTTAAGGGTTTGCATTAATGGGCGTGGCAAAATGGCTCAACAGCACCCCCCGGAAACCTTTGTTCCTCAAGCCCCACAATACGGTTTGACGTACATGAACGGAAATCGGTACACACCTGTATCATGGCACAACTTAAAGAAAAGTCTCTTGGCGCCATGGCCGAAACCGAACAGGAAGTCGGCCATTTTGAACATTCTGAATTAATCGCGAAATTTTGGAGCATTGTGATATTTCATGGATTGCATTAATGTGCGTGGCAAAATGGCTCCCCCCTAGAATACTTTTCTCTGCCATAACTTTTGAATGGTTTGACATAAAGAGTTGTGGGTGGTGTCATCGGACTCGGTATTGAGTCCTTGACCATAATTGGTGAAAACTAGCCCCGCCCCTTCTTCTGATTGGTTGTCCCTATTTTCTGACTATAAATTTTGAATGGTTTGACATAGAGAGTCGTGGGTGATGTCATCGGACTCTGTATTGAGTTCTTGACCTTCATTGGCCTGAATTAGACCCGCCCCTTCTTATGATTGGTTTTCCCTATTTTCTGACTATACATTTTGAATGGTTTGACATAGAGAGTCGTGGGTGGTGTCATCAAACTCTGTATGGAGTCCTTGACCTTGATTGGCCTGAATTAGCCCCGCCCCTTCTTCTGATTGGTTGTCCCTTTTTTCTGCTTTAACTTTTGAATGGTTTGACATAGGAAGTCGTGGGTGGTATCATTTCTGATATGCTTATGGGGGGCGGTGGCCGTGAGTGCGAGGGCCCGTTCATCGCTGCTTGCAGCTTTAATTACATAAACACTTGAAGGTAAAAACTCCCCTAGTGAGAGAAAAACCTTAAGCCAAACAGTGGCAAAGAAAAACTCTCCTTTAAGAGGGAAGCAACATTGAGCAGGACCAGGCTCATAAGGGGGGACCCTCCTGACGGAGGCCAGACTGGGCAGAGCAGGAAAAGAGAAAACAGACAGAATGAAGAACAAAGAAAGGAGACAGACAAAATGACTAACTGGTGCAATTCAGGGATGACTATATAAAGAGTTGTAGTAAGCAGACACTGAGCTGGTTGCGGGGCGGGACTGAGGGTCAGGATGCAGCTCCTGTAGCTCTGGCCTGCAAACATGCTAAGAAGAGAAAAGGATGGGGCAGACCAGCACAACAAACTACAAGAACAATGGAGAACAATGATGGTTATGAGATACTTATAATTATTAATTGAGAAAGGAGAGAGAAGGACGGGTGATTGGCACCGCCCACTGGATCATGTCGGTCCCCCCTGCAGCATAGGCCTATAGCAGCATAATTACCACGGAGCTATATTTGAGACTAACTATTATAGTTTTGTTCTATAGCTGCAACTATGACTACTGACTAACACACTAGAGTTTACACCAACTATAGGCTTTACTAAACAGAAAAATGTTTTAAGTTTGGTTTTAAAGGTGGAGGTGGTGTCAGCCTCCTTAACCCAGATTGGAAGTTGGTTCCATAGTAACGGTGCCCGATGGAACGCCCGTCCTCCAAATCTACATTTGGATACTCTAGGAACTACGACTAAGCCTGCACTCTGAGGGCTGGATCCAAGGCAGGCTGGGGTGACAGCAGGGTGAAGGAGTGGAGTAGGTGGATAAGGGGTCAAGCCAGACCGCAGCACAAGGGTGAGGGCAAAAACTGTGGAGCAACAAAAAGGAGGCAGTTATCAAAAAAAAAAAATCACAAAAGGTAGCTTCAGGAGTGTCAACATATAAACGAGCAGCTATGTATGCGACAACCACAGACGAGATACTTGCCAGGCCATTCTCAGGGAAGATCTGGCGATGAATGACTGGAAACCCGGGGTTTAAGTAGGCAGAGGGATCTGATGAGGAGAGTGGCTGCAGCTGTGCTGGACCTGGCTGGAAGCTCCTTCCCCAATCACCCACAACTCACATCACCTGCAGCGAAGAGCACGCAGTGCACGAGCTGTGGGGGTGGGGCAGGCTGGGTGTTGTGGAGGGTGAGTGTTAGGTGGAGGTGACACCGTAACAAAAAAGTCGAAATGTCGAGATTAAAAAGGAAAGGAAAAAGGAAAAGAGAGAAAAAAAGGAAAAAAAGAAAAAAAAGGAAAAAGAAGAAAAAAAAAGAGGAAAAAAAGAAAAAAAGGGAAAAGAGAGAAAAAAAGGAAAAAAAGAAAAAAAAGGAAAAAGAAGAAAAAAAAGAGAAAAAAAGGAAAAAAAGAAAAAAAGGGAAAAAGAAGAAAAAAAAGAAAAAAAGAAGAAAAAAAAGGAAAAAAAAGGTCAAACATTTTTGAAAAAGCTCCAGGAGCCACTAGGGCGGCGCTAAAGAGCCGCATGCGGCTCTAGAGCCGCGGGTTGCCAACCCCTGGTCTAGAATATACGCGTGAATCAGTTTTTCCGCATCACTCCAGGAGAGGATGTTCCTGATCTTTGCAATATCATGGAGATGGATCCTGTGTGTGTATTTAATCAATGTCAGGATAGGCAACATTCACCAAAGTGTTATGGGCAGTGTGTGTGTGCACCCATGGCTTTGGGGAGCCGGTGCGTGCATAGTTCCAGGGCCCGCTTTTTGCTGCATGCGGCTATATTTCCCTTTGTTTCTCTTTTCCTTCTGTCTCTTTTTCATCTTCTTTTGCACCCACTCCCATTTTTCTCTGGCTCTTTAGATCATTTCTCCAATCTTTCACCCCTTCTATTATCATCTTCAGTATTCTTTTTTTGTTGAACTCAGAGTCTTAGCGTGTGTCCTCTGTTTCTCTTCACAGTAGATGGAAGACAGTTTGTATTAGATGCATCTGTGCACATAAACGCCATCTGCAGCTGTGGGCGGTATTACCTCTTTAAGGGGTTTGCCTTGAGTTAACGTTACGTTTGGTTTACATAAGACAGCTATTGTCTCATCCAATCCCTGTCTTTGCGAGTCTGCCTTGCTAGTTGAACTAAAATTAAAGGCTGGATAACACGCACTCTGAAAGAATTCTTAATAGAATGGATCAAGCTTAATACACTGCTTAGAATGTTAATAAAGGTGTGCATTAGGAGCCGTAGAAAAGAGAGTTGTGCTCTTAAAGGCTTTAAGGCTTAAGGTATAATGTAGAGGTATGAAAAGCATGCTCAGTTGGTTGAGTTTGAGTCAGAAGGAACAGCCAAAAACACTAGGAACAATGTGTTTTTGTGCTTGTGGTGAGAGCAGTTCTCATCAGTGATACTTATAAAACAATTACTCCAGGTTTAACTGAGCATAAAAACAACAGAGGCAACATATTTAAATAGAAAAAAAAGTCAAGTCTTTGACCTTTTTTCCCAATATGATTGAGGTATGAATGATAAGAAAAACAAGTGAATAAGTTTGATACCCTATAAAACAAAAACTTCAGTGTCTTGGCTGTAAGAGGAGTTTAACTCATGCCTTCATTACAACCACAGCCATCAATTACGGCCTAAGTGACAGGATTTATGTCCTGCTGCCGCGCCTACATGTTTCATTACTGTGAACATCGGTGAATGTTTTTATTTCTGCATTCATTTCTGCAAACTCTAATATTTCTGAACACTAACCGAGTCAAACCAGCGGCTAAGAATGAAAGCATTCAGATCCATGTTCCCCAGATTTATCTCGGCCCCATTCCTTCAGCATCCTAATGTGGACATTTATCAGGGTTGATTCGGCAAGACGCAGTACGTCTGTGCACGTTGACTTGGAACCGGTGTCAGGAATTGATGGACAAATATACCAAATGGGTTTAGAAAAAAATAGAAATGACAGCTACCCACATTCTGTGAACGAGTCTGTGTAAAAAAATGAGAGAAATCTGCACAATCTGGT
Source organism: Cololabis saira (assembly GCF_033807715.1). Lineage (NCBI taxonomy): Eukaryota > Metazoa > Chordata > Actinopteri > Beloniformes > Belonidae > Cololabis > Cololabis saira. The sequence continues at coordinate 2,764,495 of NC_084599.1, read as the reverse complement.
CCTAACGGGAAGACACCAGTACTAAATATGAAGGTGCAATACTTTACACAACACTCTGGGGTTCAGCATTACACATAACATTATCCACAACCATTTTATCTGCAGTCACAAAGAATTGAAATTCAAAATGAGTGTGCCTCCTGACCAACAGGGTTAATGATAAAATAGAAACATTACTTTATAATATACACAATAGGAGATAAGAGGGCATCTTGTCTGTAATTACAGTGGAAGAAGTGCCAGTTTAATAAAGTGAGTGAATAAAGGCAGTGCACGTAGAGGTTAATAGAGTAAGGGTGGTGCAGTCAGCTGGTTCGTCTTTTCTTCCTTTATTCACAGCTGATTATTATGCCACACAGCACATGATATAGAGAGGAAGTGTGAGCATGTGCAGACATTCACTAAATATGACATTGCCCTTCATTTCCACTGGGAAGTATCCTAAAATGAGTCTTCTGAGAATGTCTGAAGTGAGGTCAAGGAACTTTAAACAACAGTTATCCACCGGACCAAGAATCTTCAGGCCTGTTGAGCTAAGGAGGACACAGTTTTGCACATCTGACAGATTCAAAAGGGACAAAAGAGAAAGGAAGAGTAATAGACCGGTATATTACAGTGATACCAGTGCACAGTCTCATGAGGGGCTGCATCTACATAATGTATTATTTCTGTTGTAAACGAACAAAAGTTCGTAAATTTTACAACAGTAGTTGTTGTAAATTATTAAACGATGCAGCAACTTCAGTCCCTGGAACTGCTGTCTGAATACAGCCTGCAATTTGTCAGGAACCAGAACCCAAATAGTATTTTAGTATCAGCTTTAATTCCAGAAGAGAATCGGTGGGCGGAAGGTCAAACTATTTATTTGAATTACAAACAGAGCACTCCTTTATTTTATTTTACTTTACCTCCACTTTTTTTTACAAATGTTTATGTTTACATGAAGCCATGATTACATCTGTTGTCCAACATTAACCCAGCGCTCTACACACCCCATGCTCTTTTAGTGCCTAAAACCTTACCATGGCAACATTGTACATGAGAACAAAGATCTGTTGGCTATCTTTTCTTTGGTGTGTGGAGTTGAAATGCTTATGGTGAGAACATGTTTGACCTGGTTTTGTGCACAGTGCATTCATCCAGATACAGAACATGCGTGCACGATGCAGGGCGCATCGTAACATGTTGCATTAAGCCTGAATTATGGTTCTGCGTCAAGACGACGCCGCGCACACGCCGTCGCCGTGACGCTGTCGTCAACCCTTCGGACTTCTCCGTCACTCCATTTCTCGCAATCTTTTCCTGAATGGTTTATCCGACTTTTTCCCGGTCACAGTGAATCAAAGAGATAAGGACAACCATTGTGCAAAAAAACAAACCAAAAAAAATCACACATACATGAAGAAAAGAGCGCTGAAAGTTCACGACTGCTTCAAACCGGAAACCGGAAATGCGTTGCTTCCAAGCGAACCAATCACAGCCCTCTCGTCTGCGTTTGGTCTGCGTCACCTCAACGCGTAGTTACAATTTTTGGGAGGTGCAGGTCAGCGACGGCGTCAGTGACGGCGTGTGGTCTGCGTCGACTCGTACCACACGCCGTAGGCACGGCGTAGTTTTGACGCAGAACCAGAACTCAGCCTTTACACTCACTGACACCAAGTATGTGCCTTTAACAGGACAATGTCCTTCCTGGATTGCATTTTGGACGGGTTTTTACAGTTTGTTTTGAACGCTGGGGCAGTATGTGGACTAGAATTAGTTAGTGGTTAGAATTAGTTCGAAGATCCTTGTTACGGTCAGCATGGGATTTTAACAAATCAGATGGCATCTGAGGAGAGGTTTGGTGTCTCCTGGATAGGTCACCAGTCCATCACAGGGTCCCACTAAGAAAAACAAAACATCAGCACAGGCTCCAGTGGTCACTTTAGAATACTGATCAATATCTTTGGATGATGGGAGGGAAAAACATGCTCATGGTGGAAAACACAAACTCCACAGAGAGCAGGCTGGGATTCGATAAGCTACTTCCCCCTGTTTGAGGGGGCATTTTCTGTGTGTAGAATAGAATAGAATAGAAGCTTTATTTGTCATTATGTATCAAAACAACACAACAAAATGTAAGGTGCTACTCCGATCAGTACTTTAAAATAAAATAAAATATATGAAACTACTAGTAAATACAACGTATGACAGACAAGACATCCCCCCCAGACATACATACACTTCACCCCCACCCACACACACATACATACAGTATCTCCACACTCACAGTACACAATGTCTAATATAGCAGTAAAAGTAGCAGCAATAGATAGTGATAGTGATAGGTGCGACAGTCCGAGGTAGTGTTCATGAGGGGAGGTATTCACCAGCTATGAGTTATTTAGTGATCGTATGGCTCAGGGAAAAAAAAAAATGTTTGTGAATCAGGTGGTGCGGGCCTTCATTGACCTGTAGCGCCTGCCAGAGGGGAACAGGTTAAACAGGTGGTGAGCAGGGTGTGCAGTGTCTTTGAAGATGGATCTAGTCCTGTTTAGGGTTAGGAGTTAGGGTTAGGGTTAGGAGTTGGCAAGCTCTACCAGGGTGGGCAGAGGGCAGCCAATGATCTTCTAGGCTGAACCTATGACCCTCTGTATGGCCCCGCTATCTGCCGCTGATGTGACGATACAGTCTCTGTATGCTCCTCTAAGTCCAAGCTCCCAAATACACTCCACTCCATGGTTGAGAAGCAGTCCTCGAGCTTGGAGAGGGCGTCCTCGGGCCAGGTGTTGATCTTCCTTATGGAGGGCTTGTTTCTCCTAATGAGAGAGGGGTATGGGCTGGTATAAGGTGCAATGAGAGGTGGTCTGACACACCAATAGGAGGTTGGGGCACTGCTCTATATGCATACTTGATGTTGCAGTAGACACGGTCAAGTGTGCTGTTCTCCCTGGTGGCACACTTCACATACTGCGTGAATTTTGGGAGGACAGTCTTTAAGCATGCACGATTAAAATCACCAGCCACTATGTGTCCCCCCTCCGGGTGTGCCTGCTGCAGTTTGTGGATGCACCCATGGAGATGATTGAGGGCTGTCCTAACGTTAGCATCAGGAGAGACAGCAGTAATGGTTAATAGTTATTTCTCTGGGTAGGTAAAACGGTCGGCATGTGACAGTCAATGCTTCAAGGTGCACAGTATCTATGTGTTGCATGGCTTTGTGAACACCAGTCATTGTAAATATAGATACAAAGTTCTGCTCTTACCGGAATCACTGTTTCTGTCATGTCGGTGGATGGTGTGGCCCGCTAGCTGTACAGCGTTGTCGGGGATAGCAGGATGTAGCCAGGTTTCGGTCAGGATCATAATACAACAATCCCGGACGAAGTTGTTAGTAGCCACCCGCAACTATAGGTCATCCATTTTGTGTACGATGGATCTCACATTAGCAAGGAAGACGCTGGGGTGTGCGGGCTTGTGTGGATGTTTCTTTAGCCTTGCTAGCATCCCAGCTCTGCATCCCCGCTTTTGTTTCATGTCCCTCCGCCTCCGACGCTGCCCACCCGAGCCGACAATGCAGCAATCTCACATGGACGCTCTGCAGGATCTGCAGGATCTGCAACACAATGAGTTGAGAAAGTATTAACCGTACAATAAAATATTGATGGCCACATTTAAATCGATGCATGCTTTCACGTGTCAATGTAATTACATCCTCAATGGTAAAATTAGATGCATCAATTAATCGTTGCACACTTTTAGGTTTATAAATGCAGTTTAACTCCTGACACTGCTGTCACTTTCTGATAGCTGCATCTTATTTTGCCAGCAAACATAATTTGTCTCCTTTTTTCACATTATTTAGCAGCTTTAAGGCAGTTAAAATCATGTCTTTACTTTCTTCTGAATTCATTCTCTCACTGGCTGAGATGATTAACTTGAATTAAGTCTCTGTCTCTTCTGTGTTGAGTGCTTTGGAAACATCAGCATTAGAAACCCATAACTTTGGTATCATGAGGTCAAATCAGTATTGTATGTGACATTGCTTTGATTTGGTATATTGGTTAAACAAAATAGATCATTTTGGGGAAAAAGGGCAGTGTAGGAAGGGGAGATAATTCCTAGTTGTCATCCATGCAGTTTTAATGTTAAACATACGATGTTACCAAAGTCACACTGTAGGCTCACTCAGGTTGCTTTCATGGCAACAGCAACATTACTTGTAGAGCTCTCTGAGTGTGTGTGTGTGTGTGTGTGTGTGTGTGTGTGTGTGTGTGTGTGTGTGTGTGTGTGTGTGTGTGTGTGTGTGTGTGTGTGTGTGTGTGTGTGTGTGTGTGTGTGTGTGTGTGTGTGGTGCAATTGTGCACAAGGGAGTCAGGGAGAGTAATGAGCTTTTCATATGTCAGCGACCCAGCATGTGCACCATCTTAGCCAGCACTGTTGGGTCTCCTGTGGATCATCCATCTATCTCTGCTTCATTCTTTTTTATCTTCATTCTTTAGCAGTTGCTTTAAATGCACTGATATAAGCAACTTAAACATTATCAGAATAACTACCAAATAATAAACACCGGGAAAATGTAGTTTATTACAATCAAAGATTACAAGAGGTTACATTTAATACATTTCCTTTCTGGGAATAAAAGTATTTTGAATTGAATCAAACCATGTCACATGCAAAGAAAACATCCATCCATCCATCCATCCATCCATCCATCCATCCATCCATCCATCCATCCATCCATCCATCCATCCATCCATCCATCCATCCATCCATCCATCCATCCATCCATCCATCCATCCATCCATCCATCCATCCATCCATCCATCCACACGCAATTTAGAATCACCAATTAACCTACTACGCATGTTTTTGGACTGTGGGAGGAAGCCGGTATATAAAGGGGAACTGATGATAATGGAAACCAGGTGTGGAGATGGGCGGGGAAGCAGAGGTGAGGGGAATGAGTAGATGTCTGGCTGATGAGGGTGGCAGGTTCTGGAATGACAGGAGATTGAGTGATCATGGAAAAAACCTATCCCCAACTGGGAATCCATGACATTAATGAAACAAAAGTCCTACACAAACAGCAATCCAAACAAAACTCGAAAACCCTCCATTGCAAGAAAAGACTGCAGCGAGGGAGACAAACGGTACAGACGAGCAAAAAGGACACAATAGATGAAACGGTGTGTACAGAGACACTCGCAGTGGTTGAGAAGACACAAACGATCAGGGCAAGGGAAGTAGAACGGGCCAATGTAGACTAGGGAGAGACTTTCAAAATAAAACAGGAAGTAATCAAAATCGGAACCATGACATATAATGACTCTGGTGCTACAGAACAGAGAAGGATGAGCACAGACCTCTGCAAAATACCAGGGTACCATACGGTCTATAACGTGTACGTTTAAACAGATCAGAATCTATTCTAACGATCAGTCAGCAGGTTCTGATGCATCTTAAATGATTCGCAAGTATACAGTAGATAAAATGTCAGTGTAACAGAATGGCTGCTAAAGGCTGGATTATGGTTCTGCAACAAATCGACGCCGAGCCTATGCCGCAGGTTGCGCCACGTCGCGCACGCCACGCCGTGCCGTGCCTGACGCGCACCTCCCACAAATTGTAACTTCGTGTCAAGAGGTCGCGGACCAACGCAGACCGAGAGGGCTGTGATTGGTTTGCTTGGTAGCAACGCATTTCTGGTTCCGGTTCGTGGAGCAGTCGTGAACTTTCAGTGCTCTTTTCTTCGTGTATGTGTGATTTTTTTTTTTTTGTTTTTTTGCACAATAGCTGTCCTTATCTCTTTGATTCACTGTGACCGAAAAAGTCAGATAAACCATTCAGGAAAAGATCGCACCCCCCTAGCGGTCGCACTGCACTGCGGCGGAATGGAGTGACGGAGAACTCTGAAGGGCGTCACGGCAGCGGCGTGTGCTCTGCGTTGGTGTAGCACAGAACCATAATCCAGCCTAACTGCACATGATGTGAATCACAAAATGGTGGACAGGACCACGTGGTCGCATGTGACGGCTGTCACAACCGCTGGACATGATCATCAGTTGCACCCAAGTTGCCAAAAGAAAACACAGGAAATAGGTTTAAAGGCTGAAATTAAGTGTGTGTGTGTGTGTGTGTGTGTGTGTGTGTGTGTGTGTGTTCACTGCGTGCGTGCGTGCGTGCGTGCGTGTGTGTGTGTGATGGAAAGAGGGAGGCGAACATTGTAGCTCAGAGCTGGTGTGATTTCTCGCCACTGGCAACATCAATCACTCCTCATCTGACAGTCAGAAGTGCAAATGTGAAGGTAACTTCAACACACCCTCTGGTCATACGCCTGGGAAGAGTGCGGGACCGTAGCCCACCGTGGCTACAATAACATGCTATTTCAGTGACGAGTGGTTATCGCTCATAAAACATCTGCACTGGTAAACAAAGAACACACACAATAAAATGTTGGATGTTAAAATAAGTATCTCTGCTCAGATGCGAACCACCTATGTGTAGTTGTCTGTATAAGTGGTCAAAATGTATTTTTTTGTCTCCAGGAAGACCAATGTGCTTCCTGGCCTGGGAAACAGTTGAGATAGTTATGCCGGCTGTTGACCCTAGCTGAGAGCGGCCCACTTTTCCCTCCCTGTTTCTGTGAGGAGGGAGGGCATGTGACGTTGGTGCAGCAGCAGCGGGCCTGTCCTTTCCCCCGGGTAGGTCTGAAGGCATTCAGGTGGAGGAGTCTGTTGTAGTGCTGTAACCAGACACGTGCCTGCTCTTGACAATAAAGAACTTCTTCACAGCCGGTGATGGTAGCTTAGCTTGCTAAAGTAGGAGCTCACAGCTCCCACAGTCAGGACAGGTGACGGTGGGTGGTTTGCTGGGAGAGAGAGATACCAGATACCAGGGACCCCTGCAGGATTTTCTGTTTGAAAGCCAATGAACAACCATGTGCTAACGCCTCGGCCTTAATGGCTCAACAGCGCCCCCTAGAAAACTTTGTCCCTCAAGCCCCACAATACAGTTTGACGTACATGCACGAAAATGGCTACACACCTGTATCATGTCGCAACTTAAAGAAAAGTCTCTTGGCGCCATGGCCGAAACTGAACAGGAAGTCGGCCATTTTGAATTAATCGTGTAATTTTGGCGCAATTTATGCCATTTCTTCGGCCGTTAATACGGCCCGAACCGTAACATGCACCCAGGTGTGTTATACATCAAAATGTGCGTATTACTTTTCTCAGTCGCCAAAAAGCGCGTCCCCCCTTCTTCTGATTGGTCCATATTTGATAGTTCCTATTTTCTGCAATAACTTTTGAATGGTTTAACATAAAGACTCGTGGGTGGTGTCATCGGACATAGTTTTGAGTCATTGAACATAATTGGTGCAAATTAGCCCCGCCCCTTCTTCTGATTGGTCGATATCTGATAGTTCCTATTTTCTGCCATAACTTTTGAATGGTTTGATATAGAGAGTCATGGGTGGTTTCATCCGCTAAATGTCCAGGCCTGAAGAATCTACATGCAAGTCATACAAGCTTCCACTGCAGCCTGAACGTGCATAAGGGTGTGAGGGCCCGTTCATCACTGCTTGCAGCTTTACTTTGTCTTACATTTTTACATCATTATTCCATTGCGCAAATGAGTTAGTGTGGATTTTTGTCACTCTGTGATGGACTTGCAGTTTGTATAAGGTGAAAGGTATGGGTGTACCCCTGGCAGACCCCCCATGACCACCCTTAGGAAGGAGGCAGTATAGATTATTAATTTATTAATTTGACAACATCATTAGGGGTATGAATTACTGGAATCAATTACTACAACAACAATAACTACTACTACTAGTAGAAATTAGTATTCTTATAAGTATTATCATCATTATAAAACCAATACAGTTTATTAACAAGGACTCAGAAAATTACCAGTGTAGCAGAGAGAAGTGTGGTTGAACTCTTCAAACATTATCTTAAAGCAGTGGTCGGCAACTGGCGGCCCGCGGGCCAAAATTGGCCCGTCTCCAATAATATCTGGCCTGCCAGATGACATTGAAAATCTGATAAATAATTTTATTTTATTATTATTATTTTTTTTTATTATTATTTACTATCACAAAAACGACAATTTCATAGAGAATTCAAAGCCTTTATTTAGAAAAGATAAAATAAAAGTAGAATCTTCATAATTCCGGATGCACACAATTGTGTATAGTTCCCTGTCACCTGCAGCATAGGGGGGCCTTAATTAGAGGTGCACACAAATATTCAGGAGTGACGTAGGCACAGACTCCCGGCAAAACTCCTGAAGCTGTTGAAATGGTAAGACGTATTTGTTGTGGTTTAAACTGATAACTTACCTTGAGTTTTGCTGTTGGACTTTTAAATGGTAAAACATCCGTTATATGTGTAAAAATACGTCGGAAAATCCGCCTCATTTGCATATCCTCTCACTGACTTCAGCAGACACAGAGAGCTGCTGCTCCGTGTGCACGTACCGACTGTCCTGTGCTACTGTTCATAGGTGCGGCATGGGAGCGTCATGTGTTTAATGTCGTTCTGTGTATTTTAAAGAAGGACTGCATTTGTTAGTAGCTTGGCAGAAAATAATATTATTATCACCAAGTTACTTAAGCGGTTTCATAACGCAGCCACAGAGTAAAGCAGTAATAACACACTAATAACAGTCTGTAGCAAATTCAAGTTACTTTATTTAAACTAATGACTTTCTTAAATTACTTTTTTGTACAAGATATAATAGTATAATAATACTAGTAGCCTATTGATAAGGGGAAAAAAAGTTTTGTTTAGTAGAAAAAACCCATGTTTGGCCTGATTGATGTAATGTTCTGGCCCAACATTCAGTTGCTCCAAAAACATTTGGCCCGAGGCCAAACATACTTGCCGACCCCTGCCTTAATGTAATGAGGGTGTTATATGGTGTTAGGATGTGAATGGGCATATGGGCATGGGCAGGCAGTACAGGACAACGTTTGGAGGACAACATGGGCTGAAACTTCATCCATCCATCCACTTTCTGCACCCGCTTAATCCAATGAAGGGTGAGGGGCCTGCTGGAGCCCATCCCAGCACACTATGTGCAACAGACAGGGGTACACCGGGACAGGTCGCCGGTCCATCGCAGGGACTAAAACTTATAATTGGAATTTCAATATTTTGGGTTGCAAAGATGCTCCTTCAGAGTAAGTTGTTCAGCATTACACCGTCTGTTGTTAGAAAAAGACTATTGTCCTGTCTCCATTTAGCCAAGCTGGTCAGAGTATAACAACTTCCTCTCCAGTCTGAAATCCTGGCTGAGAGGTGTTGGAATCCAGACGGTTTTGCAGCCATGGCTTGGTGAAACATAGTATTTTAATCTTAATCAGCCCCATCATATCCCCTCAAACAGGAATTTGGCTATGAGGTAACAGATTACATTCACACTGTAAAACTGTTCACACAGTAAAAGCAAAAGCAAATCAGATTTTTTTCCCTGCTGTGTCAACAGCTCAAATGACACAAGTACTGTTTTTTTTTTTTCATATCAGACCTGGGTTACTTGCGTATGTCAGACACGTATCTGATGTTTTCCGGTGCGACTCCAGTCTGAACTGTCAGGTCACATTTCATCCGTCTTTGACGTCACCGTTATGTAATTAATGTCACAATTCTGCGCCAGCGCGATTTTGTGAAGCCCGCCATGTCAACCACTCACATCTGTGTACAGGTGTTGAAGCCACTGCGCCACACATGCCCGCTGTTAATACTTTTGCCCTTCTTTTCCTCAGGTTTCTTCTCGTTAAAATTAGTTTAAGCATTTTTCCACTTCTACTGAACAATAAGTTAAAAAAAAAAGAAATCACCCAGGCTCCTTGCTGTTGCATCCTTGTCTACATCTGTACACCTGACGCAGTCAAAGTTCATTAAAATACCAAGACATCTGATAGCCAAAGTAATATTTGTTGCACATAAATCCTGGAAAACCCAATTCTACCAAAACAATGCTAATTCTTTCAGAATTTAAAATGTTATCGTTATTTTTCTTTCTTTTTTCTTTTCTTTTTTCAGGACTCTCACAATGCGGAACATGGCCCATGGTACATTTTCAGTATTACATTTTTAATAAATGTTATGCTTTTGAGAAGAAGCGAAAAAGGTAAAATCTTGATTTGGTTTAAAATAAATTGAGCTTGTTCTTATTGCAATAAAACCTTCCCGTGTAAAAACATGCACGTAAGTAAGTTCCATCATCAGAGCAGGTTTTATATATGTTTGATGCATCGTGTGTGTGGAGCGATGCTACTGGAGCAGCCACAAGCACACAAAGATGCAACAGAGATCAATCGAGTTGTAGAAGCTTGCAGTCTATCTGTTTTGTGGTGCATTCGCCAATGATTTCCTGCCGACATTTTAATGTATCTATAGGACAGGTCGATGAGCACGCCGGGAAGAATTCTATATTTCTGCCTGATGAACTACTTAATCATCTAAGGGATGGTTGGCTGAGTGAGAAAAATCCATACCCATTTTACCTTTTGTCTTTCATTGGCCACTGCCTCGCAGGTCATCAAAAATAGACTGAAATGAGAAGGAATAAGAGGAAAGGAAGGGTAGATAAAGGCTGACGAACTAAATCTCAAAACATAGAAAAAGTGAGCGATGGAAAAAGTACTTGTTAATCATAATTTTCAAAAAGTCACTCAGAGTTGTAACACTAAAACGTCTCACATCCAAAATCATTTCATTGTGTGATGCCAAAGGTTGAATAAAATGATTTCAGCACAGCTTCATTAATTCACTTTGCCAAAGCTCTTTATCCGGATAGTGCACAACAGAAAAGACTTGGCTTGTTTAAGTAGGCATCTGATTGGATCCAAATGTGTTAGGCGTCATAATAGCAAACCCTTCACTGACATGAAAGACACGTTCAGTTATTCAGCATCTCATACCACGGCCACAACGGCCACATATTCAGTAGTCAGTAGTCCAGAACGTAATGTCCAGAGTAAAAGCTGCAGAGAGGATGTAGATCTACTAGCCAAGGTCATCTATTCACTTTCTTTCATAATGTTTATGTCATGTGCCAAATTGTGTGCTTTGTGAGCAGGGGGCCTTTGATTTAGTTGTAAATGCTACTGCTGCACAACAGGGAAGAAAAGAATGTAAAACAGATAACAAGAAAGGTGATATCCCTGCATGACATTTGGTATTTCAGTATCCTGTTGTTCCAAAGTAAATAGACAAAAATCCACCAACGTGCATATAACAGAACCATAGTGATACAATTATTTTGTGTTGATTTGACTTAAAGGACCCAGGGGTTTTCTCTACTTAACCATTGTGCTGTCTTCAGGTCAAGGAAGGAGGGAGGGAAGAAGGGAGGAAAGAAGGAAGGAAGGAAGGAAGGAAGTGAGACAAGAAGGAAGGAAGGAAGGAAGGAAGGAAGGAAGTGAGACAAGAAGGAAGGAAGGAAGGAAGGAAGGAAGGAAGGAAGGAAGGAAGGAAGAAAGAAAAGAAGGAAGGAAGGAAGAAAAGAAGCAAGGAAGGAAAGAAGGAAAAGGAAGGAAATAAGGAAAGAAGGAAGGAAGGGAAAAAGAAGGAAGGAAGGAAGGAAGGAAGGGAGAAAAGAAGGAAGGAAAGGAGAAAAGAAGGAAGGAAGGAAGGAAGGAAGGGAAGGAGAAAAGAAGGAAGGAAGGGAGAAAAGAAGGAAGGAAAGGAGAAAAGAAGGAAGGAAGGAAGGAAGGGAAGAGGAAGGAAGGAAGGGAGAAAAGAAGGAAGGAAGGGAGAAAAGAAGGAAGGAAGTGAGACAAGAAGGAAGGAAGGAAGGAAGAAAGAAAAGAAGGAAGGAAGGAAAGAAGGAAAAGGAAAGAAATAAGGAAAGAAGGAAGGAAGGGAAAAAGAAGGAATGAAGGAAGGAAGGAAGGAAGGAAGGAAGGAAGGAAGGAAGGAAGGAAGGAAGGAAGGGAGAAAAGAAGGAAGGAAAGGAGAAAAGAAGGAAGGAAGGAAGGATGGGAAGAGGAAGGAAGGAAGGGAGAAAAGAAGGAAGGAAGAAAGAAGGAAGGAAGGAAGGAAGGAAGGAAGGAAGGAAGGAAGGAAGGGAAAAAAGAAAGAAGGAAGGAAGGAAGGAAGGAATGAAGGAAAAAAATAAGGAAGGAAGGAAGGAAGGAAGGAAGGAAGGAAGGAAGGAAGGAAGGAAGGAAGGAAGGAAGGAAGGAAGGAAGGAAGGAAGGAAGGAAGGAAGGACGGGAAAAAGAAGGAAGGAATGGAGAAAAGAAGGAAGGAAGAAAAGAAGGGATAAAAGAAGGAAAGAAGGAAGGAAGGAAGGAAGGAATGAAGGAAGGAAGGTAGAAAAGAGGAAGGGAGAAGGAAGGAGAGAGCAGGAGGAAAGAAGGAACAGGAGAATGAGGTGATTTTGACCCAAACACAGTACCAGGGTTAAGTATATGTTGACTACAGCCGGCTCTCCGTTGGAGTCTGCCATTGTCTATTGTAACTTCACTTATCTTTCTGTCTCTCCATCTCCCCGTAATCCTTCTCGCTTCACTCTACCACATCCTCACCTTGTCATTTCTCACTTCTTCACCGTCATTTTCGAGCAACCTTCGTCTATCTTTATCATTGTGTATCACTTCTTCTCTGTCACTCCCTCTCTATGTCACACCTCATGCATGAGCTTTCCTCCACCAAATGTCTTTATCTCTCTTCACAGTTTGTATGTCCAGGGATCGTTCATGTTGGTAAAGAGACTAGACGAACGCCAAATTGCCTTTAAATGGAGCTGACCTGGGGAAATTGTGTCATTGGATTGTTTTGTGTCATTGCAGACCTGATGTTCCTTTTCGGCACAGTCTTTCCTATTATGAATGTAGGTTACATTGTCTTTCTTTTTTCACTGGGGAGTGCTGAAGGACCAAACCATATTTTAGGTTTGAATGAATAACTGGAATTACTGACCTACCCATCTCAGTCAAGGATGTTACATATAAGAAGACTAATTGATGAATTCGGGAACAATTCATTTTTCAACAATGAAATGCAAAAGAAAAATAATAAACAACTGGCATTTATTCTGAATTCAGATTGCCCTTGTTGTGCCACAAAGGGGGTACTGGTTCAGTTATTAATAATTGTCTTGCAGTAATTATTAATGATTAATAAAGAAGATTACTTATCAAATCAAATGATCAAAAGGAATCAATCAAAACCGGGCACCACCTGACTTATCAGGAAAATAATAACTGAACTGCAAAATCTGTCTCAAGTTAGCTGTTATTCCATACATGCCAGCCTGTTGCCAGGGGTGGCGGTACAGAACGACAGTGAAGGAAGGAGTCCGAGCACAGACCTTTGCAACCAGCAGCTTTGACAAATGTGTATAAAATAAACACACACTACTTCTCTCATTCAAATTAATCACAATTTAGACCAACACAACAAACTACAAGAATTATGGACAACAATGGTGGCTATGAGATACTTATAATGAATAAAAAATGGAAGAGGAGAAGAGAAGAATCCACTGGGAACCGCCCAGCGGATCATGTCGGCCCCCCCTGCAGCATAGGCCTATAGCAGCATATCTACCACCAAGCTATGTTTGAGACTAACTATTATAGTCTTGTTCTATAGCTGCAGCTATGACTACTGACTCTAACACACTAGAGTTTACACTACCTAGAGATTTACCAACACCAACTAGAGGTAAACACTAACTAGAGGTTTACTAAACACTAACTAGAGGTTTACTAACACTAACTAGAGGTTAACTAACACTAACTAGAGGTTTACTAACACTAACTAGAGGTTTACTAACACTAGCTAGAGGTTTACTAACACTAACTAGAGGTTTACTAACACTAGCTAGAGGTTTACTAAACACTAGCTAGAGGTTTACTAACACTAACTAGAGGTTTACTAAACACTAACTAGAGGTTTACTAACACTAACTAGAGGTTTACTAACGCTAACTAGAGGTTTACTAAAGCTAACTAGAGGTTTACTAACACTAACTAGAGGTTTACTAAACACTAACTAGAGGTTTACTAACACTAACTAGAGGTTTACTAAACACTAACTAGAGGTTTACTAACACTAACTAGAGGTTTACTAACACTAACTAGAGGTTTACTAAACACTAACTAGAGGTTTACTAAACACTAACTAGAGGTTTACTAACGCTAACTAGAGGTTTACTAACACTAACTAGAGGTTTACTAAACACTAGCTAGATGTTTACTAACACTAACTAGAGGTTTACTAACACTAACTAGAGGTTAACTAACACTAACTAGAGGTTTACTAACACTAACTAGAGGTTTACTAACGCTAACTAGAGGTTTAAACACTAACTAGAGGTTTACTAACACTAACTAGAGGTTTAAACACTAACTAGAGGTTTACTAACACTAAATAGAGGTTTACTAAACACTAACTAGAGGTTTACTAACACTAACTAGAGGTTTACTAACACTAACTAGTGGTTTACTAAACACTAACTAGATGTTTACTAACACTAGCTAGAAGTTTACTAACACTAACTAGAGGTTTACTAAAGCTAACTAGAGGTTTACTAACACTAACTAGAGGTTTACTAAACACTAACTAGAGGTTTACTAACACTAACTAGAGGTGTACTAACACTAACTAGAGGTTTACTAACACTAACTAGAGGTTTACTAAACACTAACTAGAGGTTTACTAAACACTAACTAGAGGTTTACTAACACTAACTAGAGGTTTACTAAACACTAACTAGAGGTTTACTAACACTAACTAGAGGTTTACTAACACTAACTAGAGGTTTACTAAACACTAACTAGAGGTTTACTAACACTAACTAGAGGTTTACTAACACTAACTAGAGGTTTACTAAACACTAACTAGAGGTTTCTTAATACATAAATATTTGTTAACTAAGTTTCTCTGCCCAGACACAAAACAGCCTCTTACGTGGATGTCAGTAGTTGTAGAAAAAGGTGGTTTGGTCTGGCCGGTCAGTGTTCCTTGGTGAACAGCTGGATGGTTACGCTCCACAGGTGATCCTGGTAAAGAGCAGCTCTCTCTCCTGCTCTCCTCATCTCCGTGTGGATGAGTGGTGCATCATGGGTACAGCAGCTGGGGCTCCTTCAGCTCCAGGTCGGTCCAAAGGCGTTCACATCGGGGCATGCAAGGCCCCCTCGTTCGGCTCATCTGGGGCTCAGAATGTTTGCGCAGGTCACTCGTTGCAGCGCTGCAGACTATGGTTGCCATTTCAAGGCAATCAGACGCTTGTTCAGGCACGATAATGGAGAAGGCCGGCCCATAGCTAGTAGCTCTTCATGCTTGGGAGCAAGAGAGGAGGAAAGAGAGAGGGAAAAGGGGGGAGACTGCTCTTTATAGCCAAGCCTGGGCTGGCATAAATTGACAATGGCCCCTCCTGCGTTTTAGGGTTCATGCCCAATGACGAGGCTATTTCTTATCACCAAGTGCCGTAAATGCAAAGCCTACTGTGGCTTTGAGTCATTATGGAGGTTCCTTTGTTTCGAACTATGAGATTGGCTGTAAGAAATCAAGGCTGGCCTGAGAGTTAGGGCTCAGAACTAGGCCTCGGAATTGAAATCAAGTCTTACCATGTTCAACACAGGACTGTGGCCCAACAACCTTATGATTGCCCTGTTATATTGAAGTTTTTGAACTAGTTTCCCATGTTGGGTGAACGATTCAAGCCACAATCCCTGAAAAAAGTCCAAAGGTGTTGGGATCATTTTTGTGTTTGTGGACTCCTCACTCTACATCTGCTCCATGCCCCCTAACAGTCGTCTTTAATAAATTCTCCACTATGATCCAACGGTGGTCGTACATCAAAGCTTTTCTCTTTTTTAGTCTGAGTGATAGGCTAGTAAAGCCCTACTGAGATCTGAGTGCGACGGACTCCGTCTTCAGTCTCACTGGTTCAGAAATAAATGCAATGTGAGCGTTGTCGGGACAGTTTCCTTCAAAAGAGCTCACACAACAGTAACACACAGTCACACAACAGTAACACACAGTCACACAACAGTAACACACAGTCACACAACAGTCACACAGAGTCACACGACAGTCACAACAGTTAAACACAGTCACACAGCATTCACACAACGGTCACACAACATGCACAACAGTCACACAACAGTTACACACAGTCACATAGCAGTCACACACAGTCACACAACAGTCACAACAGTCACACAACAGTCACAATAGTCACACAGCAGTTACACAACAGTTACACAAAGTCACACAACAGGAACACCATTCACACAGCAGTCGACAACAGGCACACACAGTCAGTAACAAAACACAACGCCACACGTCACCAACTAAGTTGTTTAGCAACTCCATACATTTATCATTTTCAGGGAATCAAATACTGTTTGATTGTCGGGGGCTTTGACAAGCCCCAATATTTTTCTAGTTTTAGGTGTTTTCTAGTTAGGTTTACACAACATACCCATGTTGTTTGAAATCCACAGTTTCACATTGTTTACTTGGATAATTCAAAACTGGTGCTAAAAGCTACAGTACCTTCTGGTGATTTGGCAAGTCTGGTTTCAAAGGATTTCTTTGCATCCCTGTGATAATGGCCAAGACAACAAGAGTCTCAGGGAGCTTTATCACTCTGATCAGATAAGTAGAATCTGCAGAAAGATTCTCAGTGATTTACGGCCAAATTGTTGCCACATTATTCTATTCAGAATTGTAACATTTTGAGTTGAACCGAGTGACCAATTATTAGATTAGGGGTTTCAAATTAGCACGTTAATTGCGATTCATTAATTACAGGTATATTTAGCATGTTATGTTTTTTAATCGCTTAATCTATTTTTTAATATCTAACTTGACATTTCTGTTTGCGAGTTGTCTTTTTGATAAAAATCTGTGTTTGTGCTTGAGTTGTTAGGGGCGGAAAACAATGGTCAGTCACACATTGAGGTGGACATTGATTGGCTGTACTAGTATTTGGGCGTGTTTAGCTACACTGATAGGCTCCCATTGTAGCTAGACAGGCATGGTGAGGAACGGT
The DNA here is from genome assembly GCF_033807715.1 of Cololabis saira. Lineage (NCBI taxonomy): Eukaryota > Metazoa > Chordata > Actinopteri > Beloniformes > Belonidae > Cololabis > Cololabis saira. The sequence continues at coordinate 2,747,488 of NC_084599.1, read as the reverse complement.
GAGTAGCGGAGAAGAGAAGTGGAAATGGAGAAGCATATGAAAGTTGTCGGTCCAGTGAGGGGAAATTACATTTCTAAAACGCCCGACGGCACCATTGATGAAGGTTGAGCTTGAGCTGCTTCAGTGGTAAACAAAGTCCTACATATCACTCTATGTGTTCTTTGTGGAAAGGACTTTGTGTAGTTTAGTTTAGTTTATTGTTTTGCACAGTTTTTAAATATACAGGAAATATCAAATATAAATACTATAGGTGCAGGAAGAGGCAAAAAACCCAATGGGCTTATTTGAAGCCTCTACCGAAGATATTAAAATGTCATGTGTTAGATTACACAAGATTACAGTAACATACAAAAACAAAAAGTATAACTACACAAAAGTGATGGCTAACTAATAATGCAATATATAAATAATAAAGAATAAAGACAAAAAAATAAATGTGTGTGAGTGTGCATGGGATATTGTTTTTACAACTTATATTGACTCCTGAGCAAATAAGACGGTACATGTCACTATGAGTGAAACACACCAAAAAAAAGCAAAACAAAAAGAACATGGATACATATACAACCTTACATTGGGAAAACAGTTACAAAACAGCAGTCAAGTTCCCTCAAACGTCTTTTGTTTACCACGGAAGCAGCTCAAGTTTAGCCTACCACATAACAGTTAACGTTAGCATCAAAGATGTTAGCTATTTATGAAGCCACAGCAACGCTCATAGCCAAACTAAACTGGAGGAGAGCAGCCCGCACATGTGCGCGTCTGCGACAGAGAGGCTGGCCAATGATCTTGCCAAGTTGATGTAAGTGGCTAGGACTGCATATGTTCAAAATTAATAATAATAAAAAAAAACTTTATAAAGCCACTTTTTTTTGTTATATATATCAATGTTTGGATCTGCTACAATAATTTCATGAATTCAAAGGAAAACACTTCAAGTTGAGGGCTTTTCTCAGCAATTTGTAGGTGAAATTAAAAAAGGCATTATTTAGATTAATTAATTAGGGATCTTAATTAATTAATCACAATTTTTTAATTGCTTGACAGCACTAAATTAGATTTAAATATTGGTATCAGTATTGGTTTACATTTACATTGTTTTATCTCGTACATCACTAGTTGTAGAAATAAAAGTGGGACTAATTGTATTTTGTCATCCCAGGTTAACGTGTTTACTTAGCAGCTCTTTATATTTAAAAAAGGGAATGCTATAATTTTACCATTTCATAATATTTACCAATTAATTTATGTATTTGAGATATTAGTGGTAGAAAATTTGCAGCATCCTCCATAATTCAAGGTGAGATAAAAAGTAATCAAACTGCCAAGAACCTGGATGTTTTTGACCAAGTTAAGTTTAAACGATCATATTTTCTCTTTATGTATTGTCTTAAATTCCTTTTTGAAGTATTTCATTCTATGTTTGCCCTGATTTTTTAAATGATTTTTTTTAGTCACATGGAATATATTTGACTCATTTATTGTTGTGGTGGTAGATATTACAGCTTTGGTACTTTGCCTTCAGGGAACTGCTAACCACCCCATTGGAAATCCATTAGAATGGTTTCTAACAGAGATTAGTGTCTACTGATGTCCTGAGTGCTGTCTCCTCTGAGACAAGGATTTTCAAGTGTTTTTTTTTTAGGGAAAAAATTGCTTGTATAAAAATGGTTATGCAAATACTGTTCATTAATGACCTGAGTGCATTTTGCTTTGACAAAATCATATCTGATCATTGTAACACCTAGTATCTGGATTGTTGGGGAAACCACAGCGTTTCCGAGCCTTTGGTGCGTGTCTGAAGATAGATGAGAAAGATTTGTCATTCAGCCAGTGCACCTGTAATTACACAGAGGAATTATGGTGGTACACTGAAAACACAGACTGAATAATAAGCACAAATGTGAACACTAAGATAACTTTCACAGGGGTTTCTTTTCCAACAGCTAATTGGGTGTGGGATACAGTTTTTTGGACACAATCCGTGTCCATCCTGAAATAAGAAGTCTTTAGAAAGTATCTAAGTGAATGTAACAAGAAGCTGGGACATTTTCCATTCGCACGGATATTTGATTACTTATGTTGCCATTTTAGCTCTTTAGAATATATATATATATATATATATAGTATATTCAGTACAGCCAAACCGGGCAACGTGGCTCCTTGTTATTCTGATTGTTTGTCGTCAAAACTCCAGATTAGCCAAGCTATATCTACGCAATAAAGAAAAGACAAGTGGTCAGATTTTTCTTTTTCATAACAGGGCACTTATTTACTCTTTCAATGTTGTTTTATTTAGGTGTTGGAATTGTGTAAAACAATTCTGCTCAGTTCTTTATCTGTTTTAACCATGTAAAACCATGAGTGTGGTTTTCCAGGAAGCGTTGGTATATTTACTATCACAGCTTTGTAGGCCCAACTCGTCCAGTGGAGACTGCTCACACAACTAGTTCACTAAACTTCTAGGTGGCTGGATAAGAATATTTGATGATTTTAGGCAGAAAAACTAAAAATGTATCATGCTGAGGGTGTAGTTACAATGTTCTGGACCCAATAGCACAACTCAAACACAGCGTTAGGCAGAGTAATAGTTGTTACTGGTGCACAGGTAATCCGTCAGCAAGAGCAAACACAACAGACAGGGATCAGGCAGAGGTGAGGTCGGTACATGGGTAGTCAATCAGGGAGGCAAACTAAACAGACAGGGATCAGGCAAAAAGCGAGGTCAACCAGTAACTACTAAAGAGCCATAAAGGCTACGAGTAAACGCACGGCAACAAAAAGATGAACTGGTAAGGAACATGGGAAATACAGGGACTATACACACACAGAACAGGTGAAAGTAATGAGGCGGGGAGCAGACGATCAAGGACGGAAGAAAGCACACGAGAGGAGGGGACTGTGAAACGAGAGGAGAAGTCAATACAACAAGATCACACAGAAAACACAACCAACACATAGATCGAGTCATGACAAAACGTATGGCTGTCACACCTTAATGTATTCACTTAGTAATATCAGGCTTTATGTACACACTATCATTATTTCAACAGTTGGTATAACCAATTTGGGGGTTTTTTTTGTAGGTTTTTGTGATTTATTTTTTTCTGAATACAGCTTAATTTCAATCTTAATTCAGTCTTTTTAATTTTAAAGACAATTGCAAATCTGAAAACTTGTCCACATGTTTCCATTTGAAAGTCTTTTAAAACAATTTTTAGGACTATAATTTCAGTTTTTACCTTCTAAGATAGTTTGACCTCAGATTGCTCTGGCTTTCCTTTCAACTCTGCAGGAAATGACTTCCACACATCCATGTTCCCTCTACAGGCAGTGCTGATTTAGAGAGCTAGAAAGAGCATAGCCAAGGATGGATAGATGAAATATTGATGAAAAGCTAAATGTCTGATTTGTAGCCTGGCATCAAAGGCATGTGCTTCACTGGTGCAGTGAGGGAATGAAGGAGCAAGGAGAAAAAAGGGAATGGCAAAGGGAAAGGAGAGACCCGGAAAAATATAGTGCAGATGATAAGAAACTGAACAAATTGAGTAAATGTAAGTCTGATAGCATCACATTGCAGTGTGGTTAGGAATCTCTTTGAAGTGTATGTTGTCAGACCCTTCCAATGCTAAGTAGCAAAAACATAGCTGTCTACTATATATTCAAATAAAAGTGCAGACAGTTTTAACAATCAATAAAATAATACATAATTTCTTGTAGCAGCGAGTGAACAGTTTTCCTGTTATTTAACATAACTAAACAGCAGTTTTAACTGATACTCTGGAGTGATTAGATCATTAATGCTCATTTTACTACTGCCATTTCTCTCTCTCTCTCTCTCTCTCTCTCTCTCTCTCTCTCTCTTCATTATTGTCATACTTTAGGCTTTACAAATTGAAATCAGAGCATTATTCAAAGTCACATTCAAGGCAACATCCACACAGGTGGATTGATGACCACAAAGGGAGCTTGAATTGAGCTTTTTGAACTATACATATGAACATTGCAAAGTTTCAGCAGCACACCTCAGCTACACGCTCCACTTCCTCCCACAGCAGTTATATTTGAAATCTTTGTTGGGTGATTTGCATAGAAACTGGAACCAGGAGAAGAATAAACTTAACAGAATATTTAAATTATTTGAAAATTGTAAACTCTTCCTTGGGCTAGTATGTTAAGGCCAATGGAGTGAAAATTGGTGGCCTACTTTTACAAAATGTTACAGAAATCAAGCGTGTACGTGCTTTTGTAAGTGGAATAAATGTCCCCCGTGCTTCTCCAGACTGGTTGAGCTGTTAGTGCTGTCCACTGGAAGTAGGACACTAGCTACTGGGAAATACTTCACATAAACGGAGCTGTGCATAACAAGTCATTGAGTTTCTGACACCTTCTTCCGCATTTTATGGTTGTTCAGTAACGGATATGGTGTAATATGTCACGTGTTATCTTATCACACATCCTCTAAGGCTGGACTCACCTCATTTTCAATACCTCCACCAAATGGTTAGTTACCGATTCAGATATCTGAAAACATCAAATTGAAAAAAAGTGGACTTTTCCTTTTTCATGTAACTTTAAACTTCTACCACTAATTTAAGAAATGCCCAAAACCTCCAGGCAGTATTAAAACATAAAGTACAGAATTTTCTCTGATGTCTGTTTCTTTCTAGACTTCTTTTTCTTCCCTTCCACCCTTCACTAAGTCTTCTTTTATCCCAGCTAAATGCTAATGCAGCTAGAAGGTTCTTTGAAATTGAAATGATGTGGAAATAGAATTGCAGTGGCAAATGAGCTATGTTTGCTTGTACCGTCGGGGCCAAACGAGCGCTTTGAACACGTCTGTCCCACTGCGAGCAGGCTCTGTGTTGGGTGCTAGTCTCCATAGCTGTTCCCTCCCTTCACATCCACTGGAGGTGAAATACATCTCCCAATCCAGCAAGGATTACATTGAAGTGGATTGCAATGGAGTGTGCTTTCATGCATGTGCGCGTGCACGAGATCCATACATGGCTGCATTGTTGCATTGATGCCACAAAGCTCCTTTATTCATGCAGATGGCTTTGAACCTAACCGTCGACATCAGATACAACAGTTAAACAGTTACACCTTCTCTCTTACACTGTGTACACATATATATATATAGCCTATATATATATATATATATATATATATATATATATATATATATATATATATATATATATATATATATATATATATATATATATATATATATATATATATATATATACACAGGGGTGAAAGTAGATTAAAGTTGTTGCTGGAACTACGACCCCAACCTTCACCTTGTTCTCCTCCACCACCAGCTTCTTCATCCCTGAACACGCATTCATCTTTTAACGCCTGTACGGTGTAGAAATTAGAAACACTTGACACTGTGTAGGCCTGTAGCAAATGATGTATTTAAATGGTGTAAATAAAGGCCAGTCCGAAGGATTGTCACAGAATAATTTGTAAATGTTGACAAAACTTTCAAAATCGAAACAATTTGTTTTGTTTCAAATGATTACCATTCCATTCATCAGCAGCTGAACAGTTAACAAGTCTCTGTCTTTGAATTTTCAGAACATTGGGCACATAAATGAAAGAAGAGTAAAAGATGAGTAAAATGTCTCAAAATGTCTCTTACAATGTGTGCATTGAAATGGAAGATAACTTCTTAGGCATTTTTTTCATCAAAGCAAAACACTTAAAACATTAAAAAAAAACGTTACTTCAACATTTTTGCAGCTTTTTTCTTTTTTTCCTGAAACGAGGAATTAAAACCAATCAGAAATATCATATTTGTGATTATTTGGCGTGTGATTATTTACCAGCATATTTCAAATATGCTGGTAATGTGTCAGCCAACCACAAAAATCTTGGAATCATTTATGTTTTGTTTTCACCCGGTGCAAATGACATAAATAAAGGTTTGGTGGTTTGGTCGTGAAAAAAAAAAAAAAAGTAACGTTACGTGAACGATAAATCAAACGCTCCCTTCCCTGCAGTGTGTGTGTGTTTAGGAAGTAAAGACTGGAATACGCTATTCACAAAAGCACAAATAGTGGGGTTTTACTCATATTTATATCGTACATATATTTTAAAAATTACGAAAAAACAGGTGGGGAATCAGTTAGATTATATCGCTATGTTTGTCTCTCCTCACAGTCAATAAAGACGGAGCTGAGTCCTGGCTGAGCGGTCAGCGTCAGCAGAGACCCGCTGTGTCATTATTGTCAGCAATTCCTGTTTTTTTTCCCGGTACTGCGTACCGCCACGGAGTCTTTTGGTGGTACGGAGTACCGGATCGTACCAGCTTACTTTCACCCCTGTATATATATACAGTGGGGCAAAAAGTATTTAGTCAGATAGCGCTTTTGTTTTAAGTTAAATAAATCACTGTTTTTTGGAACTATGTATATATATATATATATATATATATATATATATATATATATATATATATATATATATATATATATACATATACATATATATATATCCTCATGAATATAGTCTCAGTCCAAACATACACAAGTGCCCACACGCACACAACATGGAGTGGGAATGCACATGCAGAACAAAAGTGTGCCGAACTTAAGTATACTTTTTGATATACTTTTATACTTTTGTATATACTGTTAAGTATGGCATTTCAGATGCACTGATAGTTTAATTTTGTGTACCGTACTTACTGGTGCAGTTTTTTGATTAAAGTGAAGAGACATGCACCGACAAATGACAGAGACAATCATGCTCTGCAAATATCTTGTAGATTTCAGCTCTAGTTATGTATTTTTTGTCATTTCCGTGAGCATTAAGAGCCACCAGCGCTGCTGAAATTACACCCAAACCGAGGTCCTCTTTACCACCACATAGCTGGGGAGACGTTACGGCAGGGCAGTCTTCACATGCCAAATGGAGTAGATTGTAGTGTCAGGAGCTGCTGCAGATTTTCTCATGGATTTATAACTCTATGTTTCTGTTTTCCAGAATTATACGTTACAGGCAGTTATGGTTTCCTTACATTTAAATTGACAGTAAATGCCACATGTATTTATGTGTATGCATGTATACCTCACTTGAATCAAAACAGTGTTGTTGGTGAAAAGGCCATTTTTCTACCACTAAAATGACCTCAAAGCCTCAAAGTAATGGTATAGTATAAAGTTCAGGAACATATATGATGCTGTTATTGCTTTCTAGTATTTTATTCATTTTTAAACAAATTCAAACATAGTTTTAAAAATGTTCATATTTGCATTTTCCAAAATTCTTTAAAACCATGCCGATGCAGACCTGAATATACAGAGATATATACAGCAATCCTGAGTAATATACTGTTATCATTGTGTATATAAAATAAGAGTCAAACACTGGCACCATACTGGATGATTGTTTTTTCCAGAATTGTGTCTGTGTGGGAGTTGTTCAGTCTTTATAAAAGTTTGACTGCAGCTGTGCCGGAACATAATACTCTTGTTTCCAATGGTCACATTCAGTAGTGGACACGCATTGAAAATTGTAACACGTTATCAAAAGAACTCATTTGAGCCCCCTTACTCACACTGAGTGGTAAAAACAGCCACAACTAGTGGAGAAGACGGGATAACAGCTGATTATCAGCTTAAATTAAAGGCAGTTGGACTTGACAGTGACCCGTACAGTTACCCCAAGAACCAGTGGTCCATGGACATTAATATTTGGTACAGTTACCAAGAACCAGTGGTTCATGGACATTAATATTTGGTACAGTTACCAAGAACCAGTGGTTCATGGACATTAATATTTGGTACAGTTACCCCAAGAACCAGTGGTTCATGGACATTAATATTTGGTACAGTTACCCCAAGAACCAGTGGTCCATGGACATTAATATTTGGTACAGTTACCAAGAACCAGTGGTCCATGGACATTAATATTTGGTACAGTTACCCCAAGAACCAGTGGTCCATGGACATTAATATTTGGTACAGTTACCCCAAGAACCAGTGGTCCATGGACATTAATATTTGGTACAGTTACCCCAAGAACCAGTGGTCCATGGACATTAATATTTGGTACAGTTACCAAGAACCAGTGGTCCATGGACATTAATATTTGGTACAGTTACCCCAAGAACCAGTGGTCCATGGACATTAATATTTGGTACAGTTACCAAGAACCAGTGGTTCATGGACATTAATATTTGGTACAGTTACCAAGAACCAGTGGTTCATGGACATTAATATTTGGTACAGTTACCCCAAGAACCAGTGGTTCATGGACATTAATATTTGGTACAGTTACCCCAAGAACCAGTGGTCCATGGACATTAATATTTGGTACAGTTACCAAGAACCAGTGGTCCATGGACATTAATATTTGGTACAGTTACCCCAAGAACCAGTGGTCCATGGACATTAATATTTGGTACAGTTACCCCAAGAACCAGTGGTCCATGGACATTAATATTTGGTACAGTTACCCCAAGAACCAGTGGTCCATGGACATTAATATTTGGTACAGTTACCCCAAGAACCAGTGGTCCATGGACATTAATATTTGGTACAGTTACCAAGAACCAGTGGTCCATGGACATTAATATTTGGTACAGTTACCAAGAACCAGTGGTCCATGGACATTAATATTTGGTACAGTTACCAAGAACCAGTGGTCCATGGACATTAATATTTGGTACAGTTACCCCAAGAACCAGTGGTCCATGGACATTAATATTTGGTACAGTTACCAAGAACCAGTGGTCCATGGACATTAATATTTGGTACAGTTACCAAGAACCAGTGGTCCATGGACATTAATATTTGGTACAGTTACCCCAAGAACCAGTGGTCCATGGACATTAATATTTGGTACAGTTACCCCAAGAACCAGTGGTCCATGGACATTAATATTTGGTACAGTTACCCCAAGAACCAGTGGTCCATGGACATTAATATTTGGTACAGTTACCAAGAACCAGTGGTCCATGGACATTAATATTTGGTACAGTTACCCCAAGAACCAGTGGTCCATGGACATTAATATTTGGTACAGTTACCAAGAACCAGTGGTCCATGGACATTAATATTTGGTACAGTTACCAAGAACCAGTGGTCCATGGACATTAATATTTGGCCACCAATCCAGTTTCCTGATATTTATATGTACTTAATTTCTACGCCGGGGAAATACACGAAGCAAAGCTTGAAGGCATACAAAAGTCTTGAGTCTTGGTGTGACTTCAAGGTAGGATTTGTTGTAGAAATTAAAGTGATGAGGACACTGAACTTTATGATCTGACCGTTTAACGTTAGCTACCCAAAAATCCAACATTACCTGATACAAAATAGGAACCACAAATCCATGTTTCGGTGTCTGGAATCCAGTTGTTTCTGAGAATTGCAGTGATCTATTTGTCTCTCTTAAGCTTATTTTTAGGCAGTCTGTAAAACGATTTCTTGCTAAATCTATGAGTACAGTCGATCGCACAACAGCTCTTTCCCATTTGAGATGTTTTCCAGTTGCTCAAACTGAACGTTTACGCTGCCACTCAGTCTTTCTGCCACTCAGTCTTTCTGCCACTCAGTGGGTGTAACCCATAGACATATAAACGTAGACGCTGCATCGAGTGTTTTTGCCACAAAGCATATTTTACATAAACATATTTAAAAATTTTCAAGTAACAAAATAACATATTTTAACCATTATTCAGATTGTATTGTCTGTAAAATGGTTCAAATGTTATTTTATTGTCTGAAAAATGGTTCAAATATGTTATTTTGTTATTTGAAAAATTTTAAATTTGTTTTGTTGAAAATATGTTTCTCTATTTTTCTTATTTTTGTGAGGGGGGATATATATAGTTTTTCGGCACTACCTTGTTCTCTATAGCTGATATAACATGAATTACTCCTATATGAGATCAATAAAGTTCTTATTTTTGCCATCTGAGAAAATTAAATATATTATATTTGGTGCCTAACTGTTTCCCATATATATTAGTGCGTGTGTGAATGAATAAATGAGACTCAAAACGTACATTTCTTTGTAGAAAGGAGCTTTATGAAAATAAGTCCATGTACTTGTATTAGTTTACAGAGCAGTCTTGAACATCCAATATGGCGGCGTCGTTGACGTATCACAGCAGCTCCATGGGAGGATACGTTTATGTGTCTATGGCGTAACCTGCTGTGCAGTCGCATCTGTGACGTCATGCTCATTCCCTCTATAGTCCTTGAATGTGTAGTACTATATATGCATATGTGCTGTGTGTGTACCGTAAAGTATGGGCATGACAAAAGCTTGAACTTCTCTGGGTTTCTGTATACACCTGTATTACACCACATTGCATATGGGTGAATGTTCAACCAGGGAATGATCAGAGATCTGCTGAGAGACCTTCAGCTTGTGAGAGAGCGGTGAACAGCCGTGTTCCCCGGCCTGCAGCTCTGCCTGGCCCTCAGCCCAATATGGAAATATCCCTCAGACTTAATGGGCATTGTCATTTAATAAACAGTGATTGATTGTTCCTGGTAATGATGTATAAGCAGTGGGACTCGGGAATGAAGGATAATCCTAGTCAATAATTGGAGAATATAGAGCAGTGTGAAAGACAGACAAATGTGTTACCAATAGCAGCGTGTCTCCTTAACTCCTCACTTGACAGAATAGCATCTCTTTATTTGCCAGTGGCAATTAGCAGCATGGAGGCATGTTGTTGAGTCACATCAGCCTCACAGAGATAATTAGACACACTTGACCTTTTCCTACATAAGGAACATTTTAGTGATGGGGCTTCACCCAAAGATGTGGTTAGGGCTTCTGAAATCAGAGGAGGCACACACGGCCATCTGACTTACATACATACTTACGTACATAAGCTATTTATTTTAATATCTATTCTCGTGTAAGTATAAGATACAGAAAATGTTGTGCTTATTTCAGCTTCCCATGATGTACATTTATTAATATATGTAGATATATAGATGGATGTAGATATGTTATATGTAGGTATGTATATGGATATATTGAGTTGTATTATACGTACAGTATTTGTGTATCTATAGCTCTGTTAATATATACTGATTTACAGTTATATGTAGATATGTCGATATATAGATTTATAGTAATTTTTATGTATATAATTGGGGGTAAATATATGAACCAGTATATATAGCATATCTACTCTTATATAGTTATTCAAGTATATTGTTCTACCATTGCTGTCTATTGTCCTCTATTATATTGTAGTATTATAGTAAAGTAATGATAATGTAATACTATACATTATAATTACTTCTATTAGTACATACATACATTATTGCATACATACAACTAAATGCTGGGCGTTTGTTCTGTTTTCTTTAGTTTGCTTCGAATTGTTTGATTGTGACGATATTTATATTTACATATAATTAGATATTAGATCACGGTATTGAACAGTTATTAAAGTAGGTAGCCTATGGGTGTTTTATAAGTAAGCTTATGGAAACTCTTGGTATATGTAATTTTCGAAATAAAATCTTCAAATCAAATCAAATGGAATGCCATAATAATAATAATAAGATGGCTTCTTGTCCACGATGATGAGGTCACTGTAGGCAAAAGAGCATCCTCAATCTCAAGGTCTCATGCTAGTAAAGCTCCCACACAGAAACTCAGCTGAGCAGAATGTGTTCAGCCCCTCGTTGAATCTGTCCCAAAAAATAAGGTCATTCACTACGTTTACATGCAGTCAAAATTCGGGTTACGGTCAATATTCCGGTTACTGAAACATTGGGATTAATCTGTTTTCATGCGTGAGCTAACAGGGTTATCCCTGTTTACATGGTGATTAATCATTTGGGATATCTGGATCAAACCAGCGACGAACGGGGAACGTGATGACGCAATTCCCGTCATTTCCGCTTCTTCTTCCTGTATCCAAATCCAAAACAACAACAATTAAAGCTGCAAGCAGCGATGAACGTCCCTCCAATCTTGTGCACGTTCAGGCTGCAGTGGAAGCTTGTATGACTTGCATGTAGATTCTTCAGGCCTGGACATTTAGCGGATGAAACCACCCACAACTCTCTATATCAAACTATTCAAAAGTTATGGCAGAAAGTAGGAACTATCAGATATCGACCAATCAGAAGAAGAGGCGGGGCTAATTTGCACCAATTTTATTCAAGGAGTCAAAAGCGAGTCCGATGACACCACCCACGAGTCTTTATGTCAAACCATTCAAAAGTTATGGCAGAAAGTAGGAACATTGGTCAAATATGGACCAATCAGATGAAGGGGGGGGGTGCGCTTTTTGGTGTCTAGCGTTGCCACGGTAACGCTTTTGACTGAGAAAAGTAATGTGAATCGTCACAGGATGGAGACGCACATTTTGATGTATAACACACCTGGGTGCACGTTACGGTTTCGGGCGAAGAAACGGCCAGAGAAATGGCATAAATTGCGCCAAAATTACACGATTAATTCAAAATGGCCGACTTCCTGTTTAGTTTCGGCCATGGCGCCAAGAGACTTTTCTTTAAGTTGCGACATGATACAGGTGTGTACCGATTTTCGTGCATGTACGTCAAACCGTATCGTGGGGCTTGAGACACACTTTTTCTAGGGGGCGCTGTTGAGCCGTTAGGCCACGCCCATTAATGCAAACCATGAAATATAAAATCTTCCACCAGGCCTGGCTTGGTGCAAAATCTGGTGACTTTTGGGGCACATTTAGGGGGAAAAAAGGCCCTTCTTTCGTCGGAAGAAAAACGAGAACGAAAAAAACAAAAACGAGAAAAATTCCTAAAGATACAACAGGGCCTTCCCACTGTCAGTGCTCGGGCCCTGATAACAGCAGCACGGCGGATGATGAACAGTAGAAGTCGTTTTGTTTCTCTCCCTGTAGTTCTCCTTTTTCAGCGTCTTCCAGCGGAGCTTGATCTGGTCTGGAGTTCCTACAAATGCTGCTTCACTCAACTTTTCTCTCACCTTCTTGTAAATCTTCTATCCCGGTACTTTCTACCGTCTACAAATGCAGAAATGTTCATATCCTTCATTACATTTATGAAGTGATTAGTCTCCTCCTGGTCTTGGTTTCTCCGTGTTTATAAGAACTTCCTGGACTCAAAAGACCAGGATTCCTTGTGAACAGAGCATGAGCAGAAAACACATTCCTGTTCCGTTCTATGGGGATATTCCGTTTGGTGTTTACATGACCCAATATTCAGGTTTTAAAAGGAGGAACCCAGGGGTCATATCGGGGTTTTTAAAAACCTGAATATGAGCAAATTCCGGTTATTCAAAGGGGTTATTGGTGTTTACATGGCCATGCAAAACCGGGTTATTGCTAATATTCCGGTTAGAAAAGGCAATCTTCTGAAATCGTGGTTGGTGAATACATTTCTGTTTTTCAGCCCTTTACAATACAGTATACCAAAGTTTTGTAGATAAGTCTTGCTCCACCCTACTGGCCAGTGAGCTCCTCAACACCACTCAAGTGGATACATCATTTCATTTTAAACAAAAAGAAAAATATTAAAGATACAGGCAAATATGAACAAAAAGTCAAACTAATTTTACTCCACGAATTGTCTTGTTAAAACCTTTAAAACCAGCTGTGGCGATAGCTGATTTTTCTCATATATGTTTTAACACATAAAATGATATCAAAGAGTTTTACTGGAGGGAGACTTTCATGTCATCAGTTAGGGGCCTTAAAGATTTAATCTTCTTTAGAGAGTTTGTATTTTCAAAACGTGAAAGTAGCAGTCGGCCCCATTTGAGCATTTTGATGATATCTGTTGATAATGTCACTCTGGTGAGGCACAAAAAGATAAGGAAAAAAGTGAAGAAAAATATAAAAAACAGACACAAGTATCACCGAAAATAAGCTGAAATCCATTCCAATTTAGTGGCTTTAAATAAAACAATAAAACAACTCTTAATTGGTTTTATTTACCATCAAGCCCAGGGCTTCCTTTTAACATATATAAGGACATTACAAGATACTGTTCAACACACAAATACACAAATAGACAAAGCACAAACAATGTGCAAATCATTGAAATCTGATCTCATTTCAGCTTATGGAAGAATATGCAGTTTGGTCTGCAGGAGTCTATAGAGGCACCTCTATACTTTTACAGCTTACTTTTTTTTTTACATTTGTGAACATCAGGACAAAGATCATCAACAAACATGCCAGGATATTATATATTTATACAGCAAGATTTTTAGATTGTCCACTTTCCTGGTCATTCCCGAGCCAGTGCTCTGCACAACACTGGGATTTATCGCTGTACCAGGATTAAAAAACCCTTTTTATTTGCTTTGATGGTGTGATAATTCTTGAGATTTTTTATTTCCCTGGTGCGAGATTCCAAGAAAAAAAAAAATAAATATTGGTCTAGGGGGTGCATTAAGATGTTAACTCTCGGACATATGGATAAATATTTCTATGAAAAGTACACATAATACCCCTTCATCCAGTATTATCAGCAGATGGATTGAATCATCCTTCTTTCGCATTAAAGTACATGGAAAGTGGTATTAAATATTTGACTGGATCTTGAAAGCAACCATAAAAAAACAACACTCTCTTTCTCTGGAGCCATTTCTTATGCAGCGTTACACAAACATCTTTTTGCTGAGTCTCGCCTCAAAGCCAGAAGTCAAAATCCATATTTCTTTCTTGCATAAGTAGGGTCACAAACTTGGGTTTATAACCTCTGCAGTTCCTGTCATGGCATATTTCACAGTGCAGCGTGTAAACACAGAGCAGAGCTGACAAGTCTCTCAGTATGAAGAGGGAGGGCTCGGTTCAAAAACAGCTTGACTCCCTGATAAATGGACTGGCCACTGGTCCATTAGCTGACACTGTTGGTCAAAATGAATTAGTTCAAAAAACAGGGGTAGAAAAGAAAAAAAATTGCTTGCCCTGTCGTATTAGACGTTGTGGTCTGACGCATCATGTGATGTATATTTTGTGAGACTGATTAGTCACAGCGGTACAGAAGAGTATTAGGGCCATGCAGGAGAAAAAATATTTGAGAGGGGAAGATTTTTTTTTATTGTGCACTTCGAGAAAAAAGTTGAAATGTCGAGATTAATGTTGAAATACAATTTCGAGAAAAAAAGTCGAAATGTTGAGAAAAAATTCAAAATTTCGTGAATAAAGTTGAAATGTTGAGAAAAAAGATGAAATTTTGACTTTATTCTTGAAATTGTACTTCAACATTAATCTCGACATTTCGGATTTTTTTCTCGACATTTCAACTTTTTTCTCGACATTTCAACTTTTTTCTCAAAGTGAACAATAAAAAAAAATCTCCCCCTCTCAAATATTTTTTCTCCTGCCTAGCCCTAATACTCTTCCGTACAGCGGAGCTACTTCAGCCAAGGTTCAAACTGACAGCCATGTCTGAGACAGGTCTTCTAAATGTAACAGCGTAATGAGTGGCCGCCGTCTGGTTGTATAGAGGGTCTGCATTGACGTCACTTCCCCACTGGACCAGCCCCCTTACTCCCACTGAGTGGTAAAAACAGCTGCAACTATTCAATTCAATTCAATTCAATTTTATTTATATAGCGTCTAATACAACAGATGTTGTCTCTAGACGCTTTCCAGAGATCCAGAACATGAACATAAACATAAACATAAACATAAACCCCCGAGCAATTATTACATAAACAATGGCAGGTAAAAACTCCCATAGTGGGAGAAAAGCCTTAAGCCAAACAGTGGCAAGGAAAAACTCCCCTTTAGGAGGGAAGAAACCTTGAGCAGGACCAGGCTCATAAGGGGGGACCCTCCTGCCGAAGGCCAGACTGGGGGAGTCAGGGACGTCGACAGCACACAGCAGGCAGGTGGAAGCAGCAGCGGGATGACCAGAGGTGGGGGCGTCAGCAGCACACAACAGTCATGTGGAAGCAGCAGCAGGATGACCAGAGGGGGGGGGTGCAGGCAGGCGGAAGCAGCAACAGCGGACATCCACGTAGGCAGGTGGAAGAAGCAATGGGATGACCAGAGGGGGGGGAGGGCCGGGAACACAGGCCAGAACGCAGCTCCCGAGGCTCCGGCCTGCAAACATACACAAAAGAGAAAAAAGGGGGGCCGGCACAAGAAACTACAGGAACGATGGACAAAAATGATAGCTATGAGATATTTATAATAAATAAAAATGGTAATGGAGAACTAGTGGAGAAGACGGGATAACAGCTGATTATGGGCTTAAATTAAAGGCAGTTGGACTTGACAGTGACCCGTACAGTTACCCCAAGAACCAGTGGTCCATGGACATTAATATTTGGTACAGTTACCCCAAGAACCAGTGGTCCATGGACATTAATATTTGGTACAGTTACCCCAAGAACCAGTGGTCCATGGACATTAATATTTGGTACAGTTACCCCAAGAACCAGTGGTCCATGGACATTAATATTTGGTACAGTTACCCCAAGAACCAGTGGTCCATGGACATTAATATTTGGTACAGTTACCAAGAACCAGTGCTCCATGGACATTAATATTTGGTACAGTTACCAAGAACCAGTGGTCCATGGACATTAATATTTGGTACAGTTACCAAGAACCAGTGGTCCATGGACATTAATATTTGGTACAGTTACCAAGAACCAGTGGTCCATGGACATTAATATTTGGTACAGTTACCAAGAACCAGTGGTCCATGGACATTAATATTTGGTACAGTTACCAAGAACCAGTGGTCCATGGACATTAATATTTGGTACAGTTACCAAGAACCAGTGGTCCATGGACATTAATATTTGGTACAGTTACCAAGAACCAGTGGTCCATGGACATTAATATTTGGTACAGTTACCAAGAACCAGTGGTCCATGGACATTAATATTTGGTACAGTTACCAAGAACCAGGGGTCCATGGACATTAATATTTGGCCACGAATCCAGTTTCCTGATATTAATATGTACTTAATTTCTACGCCGGGGAAATACACGAAGCAAAGCTTGAAGGCATGCAAAAGAGTTGACGCTTGGTCCGACTTCAAGGCAAGATTCGTTGTAGAAATTAAAGTGATGAGGACACAAACTTTATGATTTGACCGTTTAACGTTAGCTACCCAAAAATCCAACATTACCTGATACAAAATGGGAACCGCAAATCCACGTTTCGCTGCCTGGAATCCAGTTGTTTCTGAGAATTGCAGCAATCCATTTGTCTCTTATAAGCTTATTTTTAGGCAGTCTGTAAAACGATTTCTTGCTAAATCTATGAGTACAATCGATCCCACAACAGCTCTTTCCCATTTTAGATGTTTTCCAGTTGCTCAAACTGAAAGTTTACGCTGCCACTCAGTCTTTCTGACAATCAGTCTTTCTACCACTCCGTCTTTCTGACACTCAGTCTTTCTGACACTCAGTCTTTCTGCCACACAGTGGGCGTAACCCGCTGTGAAGTCGCATCTGTGACTTCATGCACATTCCCTCTATAGACGTGAACCTGTTTGTAAATGTATATCGAGGTGGTTGGTTACACATGCTTTCCTTAAAGCCGGGACACACCAACCCGATTATCGGCCGTCGGGCAGTTGGGCGAGGTCGGTGACTCGAGTCGGGTTGGTGTGCAATCATCTATCAGTGTTGCCGTTAATTTTGTATGATTCGTCTTTCCTTTTTTTTTTTTTTTTTTTTTTTTTTTAAATAATCAGAGGCGACGATAGACGCCAAAAAGCGGTAAAACGGAACGAGGAGCCGTTTTTCGGCCTATCAATTTAAGTTATGGTGTTGGTGTCTAAAATACAAATAAGAAAAAAGAGTGTAATGATTAACTAGAACATTTCAGAATATTTTTATATGGGCATGCCCTAGTGCTGCTTTGGTTTGGGGCTGTAGTGGTTGTGTAGTGGATGTGTAGTGTTTGTGTTCGGGGTGGTTCTATGTCAGTTTGAGGTGTTTATGGTTGTATTACATTCATTCCTGTGCTCACCGCAGGGGGTGTGGTTTAGGGCCGTTAATAAACCACAGCCCCTGCTTCGGGGTTGTGTGGTTTAGGGTGATTAATAATGGCCAAGAAGTAGTTTAGGGTTTTTAATAAACCGTTAAAGGTTGTTGATAAACCTTTTGGCATGGGGCCATTTGGCATGCATTTTGACTTAAAATTTATGTAAATCACAGCTTCATGAAATTTGAATATGTTGTAGTCCACAGCGAGGCGAGTTTTGAAACATTTGAATCATGTCCCTACGATAACCTGTTGCCTAGAAACAAGCGTCCAAAATAAAATATCTTTTAATTGAAAGTTTAATATAGCTATATAAAAAAAAACAAGTCATTAATATCTCAAAAACAGTAATAATTGGCATAATGAAGGACTTTTGGTCCAAAGCGAATCGAGTCTGGGAACATTTGAATGATGTCTCTACGATAAAGTTCGTCCGACCAATAAGCGTCAGAATGTTCACCTTTTTTTCCACTTCTTGGCATCTAGCATTGCCACGGTAACGCTTTTGCCTGAGAAAAGTATTGCCCTTCGAGGCACGATGGATACACATGTGTTGATGTTTGCTATGTGTGGGTGCATGGTCCGGTTCAGGCTACATTAATGGATAGGTTTTTTTTTTTTTTTTCACCGTGGTAAAAAGCCCCATTCGAATGAATGGGGCCATTTTGCATGCATTTTTACATAAAATTTCCTTAAATCACAGCTCCATGAAATTTGAATATGTTGAAGTCCACAGCGTGCGGAGTCGGGGAAAATTTGTACAATGTCTTTACGATAACCTGTTGCGTAGCAACAAGCGTCCAAAGTCAAATGGATTTTTTTTTTTTGAAAGTTAAATATTGTGAAAAACTAATAATTTGCATAATGAGGTTGTACGGTCCTTTAGTGCCAATTGGGCACTAAAGAGTGTTTGAAAATTTGAATGATGTCTCTACGATAAAGTTCGGCCGAGCAATAAGCGCCACAATTTTCAGCATTTTCTTTTTGCTTTTTTGCATCTATCGTTGCCACGGCAACACTTTTGCAACTTTAGCTTTCTAGCAAAATGCTAGCAACATTGCCTTTTGGGCCGTTTTGGACAATTGCAATATGGTCATGCCACTACTTGGCATGCCCATAACTAACGCTGAGTGTCTCCAGTTCACGGACGTTTTTTTTATTTTATTTTCCCTTGACTTTGCAAGTTCCTTGTTAGGATGAAAGGATTTTAATGGATATCCTCATTATCATATTCAAATTGATCTATTTGAGGGAGGAGACAAGCCGGAATGTTGTGCGCCCGCATATAAACTCAATCCCACATTCATGAAACGTCCATGGATTTGGGCGTACACACAGTTTTGAACATCAGAATTTTTTTGCGTAAGCAAGAATTCAACGCACAGATTTACGTTGAAATCCACGCATTCTTTGCACATGAGGCCACAGCCTCTAAAACTAAATCCGTATTAGGTTACTGCGATTATCTGCCCCAGTGTGTGTGTAAAGTGAAAACAAGGCTTTTACCTGAACTACAACTAGAGTGGAGGAGGGAGGGCACAACCACGCCACAGACAAGGAAAAAACCCAGACCTAGGCAACCAGTAGCCCCCTCGGGAGACCAGAGGAAACCACCAGCAGGCCACGCCCCCTCCCAGCAAGCGACAGAGGAAGGCCCCGGCGGAGCCCCCATGACTAGGACCCAGCGGAGCACCAGCCACCCGGCATAGATCAAGAGGTCCCCACCCTCTAGGCCCATAACCCCCCACCCGGCGAGAGGCCAGCCTGCCCAGAGAGACAGGGCCACCACGACAGCCGACGCTGGCGCCCTCCCCGATGAAAATGAGAACCAAAGGCGCGCCCAGCTGCAAGGGCAGCGGGGGGAAGCGGACACTGGCACGGAATGCAAGACTGCCCCTACAAGAATCCACCCTCAACAGCAAAGAGTCCCAAACCCAGGCCAGACAATGGACACCCCTTCAGACAGATACACCAATGGCGCTTTTCCACTAGTCCACGACTCGCCTCGGGACGGCTCGTCACGCATCGTCCCGGTTCCACCCGCTTTGTCCTCGTTTGTTTTTCCACAGCCAGGTGAGAAGTGGGCGGGTTGGGGTGAAGCTGCTGTGACGTACTCGATTGCGCAATCCCTTTGTTTGTGTCGGCGCTGACGAGGAATCAGCTAGAGCCACGAGCGTCTGAGAAGAAACAGAGCGCCTGGTAGATCTGATCGTTCCTTATCACCAGTCTACATCCCTTTTTTAATTCTCTCGTCAGCCACCAGGTTTATGAACATCTGCACCTCAGAGTTGGATCACCAAACAGACGTTTGCGCTGTATAATAAAATCGCTGCGAGTCGCTCTCGCGCTGACTCCCGCTTCCTGATTCAAACGTCTTACGGCCCCGCCCCCCGACCAATCAGAGGCGCGG
>NC_084599.1:2682124-2722124 GCF_033807715.1 Cololabis saira | reverse complement strand
CTGCAGACATCTGCCTACATCTCATGCCATACGAAGCATCATCAGTATGTAATGTTATATGACTTTATGTTCAATTATAGTTCAATATTTGTTGGTTAAAAGTTGTTTTGTGAAATTTAAGGATGTAATAATCTCTGAGGATTCTTTGTATGTAAAATGGTTAGCTAAACATTGGATTTCAGTTACAGTGTTTGTAGTAGTGAAATAGTATGAGTGAACACACATTTAAACTCAACAGGTTACTTTATTGATAGATTAAAACAATAAATAAGTAACAAATAAGCAATAAATAGATAATTCATATGTAAGCATGAGTGAGTAAAAAAGTTAAAAGGAAGTAATTTGATTTCTGTTCTCAGTTTCACCCTTTTCAAGTCAATAAACCTGTGGACAAACTTATCACTGTCTCCAGAGTTTTGATGAATGGAAGGTGTTTATCTTACTGCCATATTTTGGACACATAGTGAAATGACAACTTCAGCGCAGAAGATAAGGCAGTTTATGCTGGAAACAGAAAATGGAATCTAAAGAAGGAACATTACGGACCAGATCCTACGCCTCATGTACTTCAAAAAGGTCAAAGGCTTCTTCCACAGGGGCTGCTGCTGCCGCCATGGCTCGTGCAAAAGCAGAGACAGCCAAGCCAAGGCTACCTTATGCAGAAAAGGAAATGGCCTTAAAAGTAGAAAATGCACAACTAGAAGCAACTATGGGCATGTTATTTTTAGAGCAAGAAACAGCTTTGGCCGAAGCAGAAGTCTTAGAGGCAGCTGTCGATGGTAGTCATGGAAGTAGCTCCAAGGTTTACTCAGACCAACTATCTGCTACCCCCCTTGACCCTATGGAGCATACCAAAGAATATGTCGCTAAACATGCCGAAGAGGAAAACAGCGTGGAAACGGTCCTTTGGCAATACGGTCAAATGTCTATATTTGACGTGCAGTAAGGAAATGGACTTGCTGGTCAAGTGGCTGGGGAAAGATTCAGCTGAGCATGCTAAAAGGATCAGGGCTGTCCATGTTAATTTCCCAGATAGAGGACTCAAAATGATATGGGATAGACTGGATACATTTTATGGGGCTCCTGAAGTGATTGAAGATGCACTTTTCCAACATATTAATGGCTTTCCAAAAATATCCAAGAGGGATTATTTGAAACTTCACGAGTTAAGTGATCTCCTTATGAAACTGGAGGCTGCAAAGAAATACCTCCCAGGCCTTCAATATCTAGACACAGCACGGAGAATAAATCCTTTAGTCCAAAAGTTGCCTTTCAACCTACATGAGAAGTGGCTTTCTCTCGGATCTAACTACAAAGTGCAGTACCAAGTCTCATTCCCTCCCTTTGGATTTTTTGTCAACTTCGTCAGGCAACAGGCTTTAACACAAAACGATTCAAGCTTCAAGTTCACTGGCCAAGTGGATGCCCCTCCAAAAGGAGACAAGACACTAGGTAGACAAAGGGAAATCTCTGTGCACAAGACAGGTGTGCTTCCTCCAGCTCTTCTTGCCTCAGATGGACGTGATGTTAGAGCTAACGATTCCGAGAGACAGTGCCCAATCCATAAAAAGCCTCATCTACTGCAGAAGTCCCGACTTTTCTGTGAAAAGCCTTTAGCGTTACGCAAAGCATTCCTGAAGGAGAACGGGATTTGCTTTAAATGTTGCACATCCACACGACACATGGCTGAGGACTGCAAAGACACAACAACATGCCTTGAGTGTAAGAGTGAGAGACATATCTCTGCCGTCCATCCTGGACCAGCACCATGGAACCAAGAGCCATTCCCCTCTACAGATAATGGCAGGGAGCAAGACTCCATACCATCTTCAGAAGTCTCTACTTGCTGCACCAAAGTCTGTGGTGATCAGAGTAACAAATCGTGCTCCAAGATTTGTCTTGTCAACATCCACCCTGTAGGCCAGTGCCAGAGAGCTATGAAAGTCTACACCAGGGGTGTCCAAAGTTGGTCCTCGAGGGCCGGTGTCCTGCATGTTTTAGATGTCTCCTTGCATCAATACACCTGATTCAAATTAACGGTCGTCACCAGCTTGCCATCAAGGTCTGGACTGTCTGTTGGTGACACAGCTACTTTTATCATGGAGTGCTGAAGCAGGGAAACATCTAAAACCTGCAGGACACCGGCCCTCGAGGACCGACTTTGGACACCCCTGGTCTACAAAATCATCGACGAGCATAGTAATAAATCTCTAATATCGTTCCAAGTTCTTCGATGCCTTCAATGTTCAGGGTCCCATCTTTTCATACTCTCTCCGGATTTGCTCTGGATTGACGGAGCGTACAGGGAGAAGAGCTTCAGGCTTCCAAATTGAATGGATGGATTGAAAAGTCAGTCTCCCCTTACCAAGTCTCTTGGAATGCAACGATATCCCCAAAAACAGAATGGAAATTCCTACACCCAGTGCTGCATCCAACCACCCGCACCTCCAACCAGTGGTTCACCTTATCCCGGAGCTCGATCCGAGTGCTCCCATCATGTTTTTCCTCGGGCGAGACATCATTTCAGTCCACAAAGGTGCGCAAGGAGGTCAATGGCCCATGCGATACTCCCTAGGCCCAGAAACTTGACCTGGGATGGGTGATAGTTGGAAATGTGTGCTTGGGAGGTATTTATAAGCCCATCACAGTGAATACATTCTATACTAGCACTACAGAACAGAAGCACCCCTCCATCTTTGAGTCATGCCCAAACGTCTTCCGTGTGAAGGAGAAATATAACAATTTCCGATGTCCTGAGCATCCGAGAGCACCCTCTACAGAGAAGCCGAATTGTAGTGAAAAGGTCCAGGAGGTAAGCTGCTCAGTGTTTCAGCAGACTAAAGATGATATCATCGATGGATTTAGCCACTTTGTTATCTCATTCCTGCGAATAATGGAACACAGCTTAAAGAAGGACGAGGGCAACAGCTGGATAGCTCCATTGGCATTCAAAACTACAAAGCCTCGTCTCCCAGACAACAAAGTTCAGGTCCTGAATCGACTGTCATCTCTGAGACACAGTCTAGAGAGGAAGCCAGTGCTGAAGGAGCACTTTTTCACTTTCATGGAGAAGGTGTTCCAGAACAATCATGCTGAAGTGGCACCTCCACTTAAGAGAGACGAAGAGTGATGGTATTTGCCATCCTTCAGCGTGTATCATCCAAGAAAACCAGGGAACATCCGTGTAGTGTTCGACTCCAGTGCCCAGCACAGTGGAGTGTCACTTAACAATGTACTGTTAACCAGACCTGACCTCAACAATACCCTCCCTGGGATGTTGATCAGATACCGCAAGCAAGCTGTGGCTATAACAGCAGACATTCAGCAGATGTACCACTGCTTCCTAGTGAGAGAAGAAGACCCCAATTTTCAGAGGTTTTTGTGATTTAGGGACAACAACTCATTGAAAGACATTGTAAAATACTTTGTTTTTGGGAATTGTCCCTCCCCGGCAGTAGCCATATACTGTCTAAGGCACTCTGTACAAGATGCAGAGCCTGATGTCAAGCAGTTTGTAAACCGCGACTTCTACATGGACGATGGCTTGAAGTCTTTCCCTACAGTTGAAGCTGCGGTGAACCTGCTCAAGGGGATGCAAGACGTGTTGTCAGACTTCAACTTATGTCTACACAAAATTGCTTCAAACATCCCAGGAACATGCTAAAGAATTCAAAGACCTGGACTTCGGCTCTGACGCATTTCCCATGCAGCGCAGGCTGGGTCTCAACTGGGATCTTATGTCAGACGCCTTTACCGTTAAAATTTCTGATCAGGACAAGCCTGGACAAACTGATTACTGTCTCCAGAGTTTTGATGAACGGAAGGTGTTTTTCTTACTGCCAAGTTATATTTTGGAAATATATTGATTCTTACTGATCTTATTCAATAACTTCACTTACTTTGGTAAATGCATAACTTCTTTTGCATTTGTGTTTCAATGGAACCACATATAGACAAACAACCATGCACACAACTACAGGCAATTTAGAATCATCAGTCAACCTAACATACATGGTTCTGGACTGTGAAGAACCCGGATTGCCCGCAGGGAACCCACGCAAGCACGAGGAAGACATGGAACAAGTAGCTTAATTTCCCTTTAAGTTATTGCCTGCTCACATTGAGGAGACAGTGGATGCCGATGGGTCCTAGCCTGTTGCTCTTGCAGCCTCTAAAATAAGGAAAGCACATAACCGGACCCAAGACGTGTCGAATAGAGCATATGATTTTAGTATGTAGGTCTGGTTGGATAAAAATAGATGTACAGTAGCACTAGAAATCAAAGAGAGCCAGGTAGATGAAAGTTTGATGTCCCTCATCAGGACTCGTACCAGCTGAGACCTCACTAGTTAGTGTGCATGAGCCACACACACAAATATGGGGACAGACATGTATTACCATGTCAGGGTAAAGGTCAGTGTCAGGATCTGTTTGTCACCATGCAATTTGGTATTGACACGTTATTGCTAGATGATGTTTCTCCCTGTCAAAGTCTGTCTTTGTCTTTCCCCCTGTCTCTGAATCTCCGTCTGTGTGTCTATGATAGGAGCTGTCAATCAGCTGTCTTGTCTGGGCTGATCCCCATTACCCTTTCTGTCAAAAAACCCGCCATCGTAAAAGTCATGGCCTCATCTGTTACATCAAATGAAGAGCAGCAATTTAAACAAAACCCCCCAAAGAAGGAGGAAAAGTAACTGTTGTCTTATAGGCTCTTGTTTGTATGGGTAGTGGATTAAAAAAACTATCTATCTATCTATCTATCTATCTATCTATCTATCTATCTATCTATCTATCTATCTATCTATCTATCTATCTATCTATCTATCTATCTATCTATCTATCTATCTATCTATCTATCTATCTATCTATCTATCTATCTATCTATCTATCTATCTATCTATCTATCTATCATCTGCAGTACACATATATATAATTATTGGGTATGCAATATACAGTACATTAAGAAACTAATCAGCCTAGAAAATAAGAGTCTGTGCATCACTCGTGGAAAATAATCTATGTTTTCTTTTTTTCAGACAAAGTTCCGACTTCTTACCTTCCGTCTAACTCTAAGTCGGAACTTTGTCTGAAAAAAAGAAAACAGAATATCAATCTGAAGACATAATGAACACAATACAACTATTTTGAAAATGAGTTCTGACAGGATACAGGTGGATCAGTATCATGTTATGGACCCATTTAGTACTAAAACTGTCGACAATATGCTACATCTAAAGGCTTTGGCCAACCTTTATGATAATGGTAGACAGCTGGTTTAGTCTGGATCTGCTGGTCCAGGACTAAGACTGGACCATCCAGAAAGTGTTTCTCCGGTGATGGACCGGGATCTAGACCGGTCTCTCCTCCCTGGACCAGGACCTGGACCTGGACCTGGACCGGGACCAGGACCTGGACCTGGACCGGCATCTAGACCGGTCTCTCCTCCTGCCGATGCAACACTCCGAGTTACAGCAACTTTGCTCTTTATTTCTCACGTTTGCACCTCGATAATCCCGTCGGCACCAGTTGTCTTTATTTCTGCAGCAGAGGAATCAGATCATGATGCTTCATGTTTTAAATATAAATGTATTTTGTTCACATTGTTATACTTTTGAGAGAGGTGATCACGGACATCCACAATGTGTAAAACTCAATAAACGTGTACATTGGTCTTAATCCGTCAATATATAATACGCGCAGTGTTCGAATTGGGGGGGAGCTAAGGGGAGCTGAGCTCCCCTAAGAAGGACACTGGCTCCCCTGAAAGACTGCTTTTTGAAATTTAGGGGGAGCTCTAAAATATTGGCTGTTTCTTTTTCAGACAGGTTATAGAGTTCGATTTTCTGTATGACCAAATCCGCTCCGACCCGGTGTGTCAGTGATCAGCGCAGACAGACTGCAGCTTCGCCTGAATTATGGTACTGCGTTAAATCGACGGCGTAGGGTCGCAGTACGGTGTGCGTCGCCGCGTACCCTACGCCGAGGGCTCTGCGTCGATTTAACGCGGAACCATAATTCATGCTTTAGCAGAGCTGCGCTCTCGGCCACGCGGACGTGCCATGCGCTCCGGCGGACAGCGGAGCTCTCCTGACACAGCTGCAGCTCGTCAGCTCATCTATGGAGAAGTTAAAGAGCATCTACTGCTAACTTCTCCTTTCATCAAGGCAGGGAAGAGAATCAGGCCAGAATAGATGAATGTTATCAGTGACTAAGTTTGTGGTGTTGAACATGTTACTGGACATTCTTGTGCAATTGCTACAAAATAATTTGTTGTTTTTAGTTAATTTCTACAGAAGAATATTTATTTTATTATTATTATTTTATATTAAATACATATTTTACTGTATACTACAAATCATTTAGTGGGGACCCCCTGGCACCATGGAGGAGCCCAAGGCTGGGGGCATCTTAAGACCTCACTTATATTTTTTTTGTTCAAAGATATAAAACTTTTATATCTTTGAACAAAAAAGATCAGAGAAACAAAGAAATTGAAACAAAGAAACAATTTTAGTATCAACTTTGTTTTATTAGAACAAAGTTGATACTAAATGTGTTTCTTTTCCTTTTTTCCAAATGAGAATCGATAAGAGAATCGATAAAGAGTTGAATCGTTAAGCAGAATCGAAAATGGAATCGGAATCGAAAAAATCTTATCAATTCCCGTCCCTAGTAAGACCATTATACAGGATTCTTGAAGGGGTGTTTTGAGCAGAAAAAACGTTGCCTGTGTGTCCCCTTGCTGCTTTTCTTTATTCTTATTAATAAATTAGTTCGGTCATGCAATACGGCTAGTAGAATGTTTTTCACATGGTCTTTAACCCAGCAAGCACCGTTCTAAAAGAGGAGCAAATGATACATTTGTTTATTTATATTGAGACCCGTTATGTTGCCAAATTGCGTCAATTAATTTGCTTCAAAGTGAAAATTTCTTTGGGCAGTACCCCCTCCCCGTCCAACCCCCCCGTCCAACCCCTCAAAAATGTTGGCTCCCCCAGGACCCATGGTCCAATTCGAACCCTGAATACGCGTGACAATAAAGCGGAACGAGGAGCCGTTTTTCATCCACCAACTTAAGTTCTGGTGTCGGTTCTTAAATACAAACCAGAAAAGCAGAGTGTAATGATGCACTAATGCTGCCCATAAACATTCACAAACCCGTACAATCATAATAAAACCACAACTCTTCCCAGAACGCAACACAAAGCAAAAAACAACATTACCCATAATGCAATGCAGCTGAAATCGGAGGAAATGCCTCAAAATAAATTATTTTTTCCAGGCCTCAACTTCTGACAGGACTGTCTCCAGCTCACACCCGATGTTGATGTTGATGTAATTATCTTCATTATCATATTCAAATGTATGTATTTGAGGGAGGAGACAGGGAGGAGTGCTGTGCTCAAATCCATGTTGATTGTGATGTTCAAAGGAACCTGCGTGGATTTGGGCGTGTGCACAGTTTTGAACATCTGAATTTTTTATTTTTTTGCGTACGTGAAAATTCCACGCACGGATTCACGTTGAAATCCACGCACTCTTTGATCATGAGGCCGCTGGTGTTTGTAAGGACTCTCTCTCAGCGTTCTGGATCAGCTGCAGCTGCCTGATAGATTTCTTGTTAAGGCCTGTAAAGATGCCATTGCAATAATCCAACCTACTGAAAATGAATGCATGAATACGGTTTTCCATGTCTTGTTTAGACAGAATCCCCTTAGTTCTAGCAATGTTTTTTAGGTGGTAATAGGCAGATTTAGTGATAAACTTTAGATGGCTGTTGAAGTTCAGGTCTGAGTCAATAATTACACCCAGATTTCTGGCTTGATTTGTAGCTGTCAATGACATGGAGCCAAGGTGAGCGCTGATCTTTTCCCTTTCATTTTTAGGGCCAAAAATGCTTACTCACTGAGATCAGGGGACTGTAGTCATGTGGTGACACTGAAATATAGAGCTGTGTGTCATCGGCATAAGTATGGTAGGAAATGTTATGATGTTCCATAATCTGAGCTAGGGGTAGCATATGGATGTTGAATAGAATCGGTCCGAGAATGGACCCTTGAGGAACCCCACATGTGATCTTGGTTCTTTTAGACTCATGGTGCAGGCAGGTGGAAGCAGCAACGGGATGACCAGAGGGGGGGCCAGCACGCAGCTCCCGAAGCTCCGGCCTGCAAACATGCACAAAAGAGAAAAAAGGGGGGCCAGCACAAGAAACTACAGAAGCGATGGACAAAAATGATGGATATGAGATACTTATAATAAATAAAAATGGAAATTGAGAAGAGAAGAAGGGAGAGGAGAGGAGAAGAAGGGTGAGAGGCACCGCCCAGTGGATCATGTCGGTGCCCCCCTGCAGCATAAGCCTATAGCAGCATATCTACCAGGAAGATATGTTTGAGACTAACTATTATAGTCTTGTTCTATAGCTGCAACTATGACTACTGTGTCAAATGCAGCACTGAGATCCAGTAATACCAGAACAGTTCGGAAGCAGTTGTTGATATTGGAATTAAAACACTGGGCTATTGAATACTGGGGGAGTTAGTAAGAACTACTGATGCAAACATAAACGTTTTGACAGTCCATCAGCTGTTTTCTCATCCATCACATGTTCAAATCATATTCCACATTTTATCCATGTCATTATCATATGTTATTAACATCCACTTATGTGCAGACTCATCTGCTTCGTTACATTACAGGAGTTAAGGGACGTGTGTGGTTATGTCCTCAGGTGTGTATGGGTGTTAGTGTGTGTGCGAATCCCTGGGAACTGTCAGTGAGCTGTAATGCCGTGTGTCTGTTTGCATGTTCTGCACTATGCTGGTTTTTGATGTTTTTTTTCCAGAGTGCACGTTTTTGATATTAAATATGATGTAGTTTTGCATCTCTGTTTTTGTATAGTTGTGTGTGTGCGTGGGAGTGCTTGTGCCTATATGACATGACAAGAAATGCCTTTTGAAATGACAATGCTACTGTTTATACGTTTGATGCCGAAGCACCTGACCAATCTCCCTGCTGGAGCCTTAAGTTTCCCCTTTGGGGATTATTAAAGTTGAATTAAACACCTCCTTATACACCAGAAACAGGACTGTGATGGTTTTCTCTTCTCTTTTACGTCTCACCCGTCTTCATCCTCAGCCACTGAGCTATGGTCCAAAGAAGTTTCATTCAGATATTGCAGTTATAAAAATTGCCATCCTGAAAACTTTAAATTATTTTATAAATGCTATATATTTTTAAGTTTGCTTGCTTGTTATTTTTCTTTTTTATTAGATATGTTTTTTAATTAATCAAAGCTTTTTCCAATCTGCATGTGAACAGGAGTTTTCCAATTAATTCCCAGTCTAGATAATTAAAAACAAATATATAAATAAACCCTCAAATAAACATACGAGTCATTAAAAATAAATGAATAAATGAATGGGATTATATTTACAGGACTGTCTCAGAAAATTAGAATATTGTGATAAAGTTCTTTATTTTCTGTAATGCAATTAAAAAAACAAAAATGTCATACATTCTGGATTCATTACAAATCAACTGAAAAATGTCAAGCCTTTTATTATTTTAATATTGCTGATTATGGCTTACAGTTTAAGATTAAGATTATAGCATATTTGAGTTTTCTTAAGCTATAAACCATGATCAGCAATATTAAAATAATAAAAACCTTGCAATATTTCAGTAGATTTGTAACAAATCCATAATGTATGACATTTTTGCATTACAGAAAATAAAGGACTTTATCACAATATTCTAATTTTCTGAGACAGTCCTGTAGTCTTTAACCTCATTCTCTCCAGACTGAATCCTGCATGACGTGGCGTTTCTGGTGCAAATGTGACGCGGCAGAAGCGTGATTTTTGTGTGTGTTTGCTCCTCCAAGGTCAACCATCAGGTAGAGTTGGTCTTAAAGTCTTAAAGGTGCTGCTTCTTTTCCTCTGTTTCCCTCCCTCTCTGCCTCCCTGGGTGTTTCCAGCTGTTTATGTGATTCCTCTGATGTGCACCAATCATGCCACTCTATGAAATGTTTGAAAAAGCTGTGTGTCTTTTGATCCAGTTGGGTTTATCTTTACTTAATTCTTCATTTTTAACTAAGAACACATTTTTTTATTGACAGTTTTTTTTTTAATTTTTATTTTTAAAGTCCCTCTTTTCTTGCATTGTAACTACCCTTAGACAACTCTCACGTGTGAAGTGGACATTGTGGTAAAACCCTGGTCGGAAAGAGCTTTTTTCTTTTTAATGACGAGCTATCGTAGCTGTTATCACTGACAAACTTTCTTATATTTTGAGAGCACCTTTTGAAAGATGTCTGTGTTTTTGATCACTTTGTTTTCCTCCATCTTCTCCTTCTTGGTCTATAGGTCCCCTTACAAAGAAACACACTGATGATTTAGGTGATAGTGATCGCACGGATGATGAAGGTATTTTTTTTTTCCACAATGTCAAATCTGATTTGCATGACAAGGGAATCCAGACTTACCCTTTCTCCTCCAATTTTTTTTTATCTTCTTTGATTTTCTTACATTTCTTGTCCTTTTTTGAAAGTAATGGACATTTTCTTTTTGCTCTTTACTCGTATACTCTTTTTGGGCTGGATGTGTTTTGTCCTTTTCAGCTTAATGTCTGAAGTTTACATGTCTCCCACCATTCTTTGATATTAATACTGTAGCCTAGATTTTCTGCTTGAATTTGCTCTTTCTTTTACATTATTCTTTACCTCTCTATGTTGCATCCCACAGGCAGATAAAGTAACTAACACATTTTCAGCCTGGTCTTACCACATTTCTGCATGTTTTTTTTCTTTTAATTTGCTTAAATGTGGTTATGTCTGGGACGTTCAACCACCATGCATACCAAACACTGAGATCTGTTCTGGTTTTAGGCATCAAATCAGCGACCTTTGCGCAGTTTCTGTTATTTTGCAAATCCCTGTACTTCTCTGTTCTCCCGGTCAACACCACCGACATCTGAGAGAACAAACTGCTAGAGTTGGATAAAACTCATTTATCATTCTATTTGTCAAAGAACTGATGGACCAACTTTTAGTCACATTGATCATTTGTGTCCATAATTTTAAGATTTGAATCAGAAAAAGAAAGGAGAAGCTGTTCTGTGTGTGAGGTCAGTAGGTGGGTATTGTGCAGAATTGTTTAGCACATTCATGTATTCATGTTAGGGACCTTTTACATCCTGACCTGATTCAGTCAAACCAACTTAATGCTTCAAAGTAAACCACAATCAGTGCGTTTACATGGGAAGTTTAATTCCTCTGTAATTCAGAATTTAAAATGAGTAAAAATTACCAAGTAAACACCTAATTCCCAATGAAAATGGCCATTCAAAATTAAACTTAATTCCGAAGTAAGTGGCTGGTTTATTCCGATTTTAAATCTGAATAGAATAATTCCAGATCATGTTTACACTCATTCCTGTTTAAATTAATTCCGGTCTTTCTTTCTGCTCGTTCCCTCTCCCGTCTGTCTCCATGATCTTATATTCCTGCTGGGCTGGTTTTCCTAACAAAGTTTCAAGATGCAGCAGCAGTAAACGCTGGTCAAGAGCAGAGACCATTTATTTCATAAATAGAAATAATTAAAAGAACAGATGGAAACAGGAAACATCAAAATTGTGAGCTTTTCAAAGTTGTAGCGGCTAAGTTAGTTCTTCTTCCGGTAGTTTAACTTCCGGTCCCCCCCCTATCCAATCAGAACCTTCCCAACCCCCAGACCTGGAGAGGAATTGGAGAAAGACCAGCAAACGTGTTTTCCATGTAGACCTCAATTTGGAATTACTGTAAACTCCATGTAAACTCTAAATAGTTTAATTCTGAATGATTTAATTCTGAATATTTAATTCTGAATTAAAACATCATGTAACCGTGGCCACTGAGATATCACTTAATTATATACATGTGAAACTCTAAAAGTGCATTTCCATTTCTTCCATTCTTTTAAAAGCATTAAATCCTTCATAAGGCATAGATTTCAACAGGATACCTAACAATGACTCATGTATGTGACGTTTTCTGATATTTAACCTCCCAGGACATGGCATACACATGCACGGACATCACGTTTTGTTATCTACGTCATAATGATTCATTTCTTAACGGGGGTCCAAGGCAACAAGAAAACAATTGCAAATCAAGGGCACAGTCAAACAACACAGTTTACTTAATCTCAGTAGTACTAACCGATAAAATGGGCTGCATCGGCGTGACATATCACCTTTTTTAGAGTCAGGTAAGCAATGAAATGTACTGGATGAAATCCCAAGACGGAGTTGTAACCCTAAACGCTGCTGCAGGGAAACGCTAATGGCTAATGATGAGGTACCTTTACGGCGTAATGTCCCATAGTAAACACAATTACACCCAAAAACGCCTGACAACCATCCTGGGATTGGTGTCACCGTGCTGACTTTCTGGGAGCATGAATTGAATTTAAATTTGATGAAATAGTGAATACAAAACAAAACAATAATCAATAATAAATAAATGTAAGTAAAAAAACAAAATAAAAAAAAATATAAATAAAACAATGCATCCATCATAATTAACATGCTCCAAAGGGGGTAAAAACTTTACACTTTTCAAAATGTATTACATTTCTATACAATAAACAAAAGATATCTATATATACCATATATATGTACACACACACACACACATATATATATACTGTATGTATATATATATACTGTATGTATATATATATATATATACTGTATGTATATATATATATATATATATATATATATATATATATATATATATATATATATATATATATATATATATATATATATATATATATGTGTGTGTGTGTGTGTGTGTGTGGTCACAGTTGACTTAATTCATGAAGTTAACGAAGCAGCTAATTAGTCAACAACCTACTAGTGTTCTGAACGCTATTAGCTGGAACCTTTTTGGAGTTTGTCTAGTTTGTGTCACAGACACGTTTTCTGAATTACGGTCCGTAATAACAGTGACAAAAGTGTTTTACAGACTCAGTTAGGTCTATTATGTTTATTCTCTCAAAACAAGAAAGCCTTTGTACTGGTCTGCAGGACAGTTGTACTGGTCTACAGGACAGTTGTACTGGTCTACAGGACAGTTGTACTGGTCTACAGGACAGTTGTACTGGTATACAGGACAGTTGTACTGGTATACAGGACAGTTGTACTGGTCTACAGGACAGTTGTACTGGTATACAGGACAGTTGTACTGGTCTACAGGACAGTTGTACTGGTCTACAGGACAGTTACTGGTATACAGGACAGTTGTACTGGTCTACAGGACAGTTGTACTGGTCTACAGGACAGTTGTACTGGTCTACAGGACAGTTGTACTGGTATGCAGGACAGTTGTACTGGTATGCAGGACAGTTGTACTGGTCTACAGGACAGTTGTACTGGTCTACAGGACAGTTACTGGTCTACAGGACAGTTGTACTGGTCTACAGGACAGTTGTACTGGTATGCAGGACAGTTGTACTGGTCTACAGGACAGTTGTACTGGTATACAGGACAGTTGTACTGGTCTACAGGACAGTTGTACTGGTATACAGGACAGTTGTACTGGTCTACAGGACAGTTGTACTGGTCTACAGGACAGTTGTACTGGTCTACAGGACAGTTGTACTGGTCTACAGGACAGTTACTGGTATACAGGACAGTTGTACTGGTCTACAGGACAGTTACTGGTATACAGGACAGTTACTGGTATACAGGACAGTTGTACTGGTATGCAGGACAGTTGTACTGGTATACAGGACAGTTGTACTGGTCTACAGGACAGTTGTACTGGTCTACAGGACAGTTGTACTGGTCTACAGGACAGTTGTACTGGTCTACAGGACAGTTGTACTGGTATGCAGGACAGTTGTACTGGTCTGCAGGACAGTTACTGGTATGCAAGACAGTTGTACTGGTCTACAGGACAGTTGTACTGGTATGCAGGACAGTTGTACTGGTATGCAGGACAGTTGTACTGGTCTACAGGACAGTTGTACTGGTCTACAGGACAGTTACTGGTATACAGGACAGTTGTACTGGTCTACAGGACAGTTGTACTGGTCTACAGGACAGTTGTACTGGTCTACAGGACAGTTGTACTGGTATACAGGACAGTTGTACTGGTCTACAGGACAGTTGTACTGGTCTGCAGGACAGTTGTACTGGTCTACAGGACAGTTGTACTGGTATACAGGACAGTTGTACTGGTCTACAGGACAGTTGTACTGGTATGCAGGACAGTTGTACTGGTCTACAGGACAGTTGTACTGGTCTACAGGACAGTTGTACTGGTATGCAGGACAGTTGTACTGGTCTACAGGACAGTTGTACTGGTCTGCAGGACAGTTGTACTGGTCTACAGGACAGTTACTGGTATGCAGGACAGTTGTACTGGTATGCAGGACAGTTGTACTGGTCTACAGGACAGTTGTACTGGTCTACAGGACAGTTGTACTGGTCTGCAGGACAGTTACTGGTACACAGGACAGTTGTACTGGTCTACAGGACAGTTGTACTGGTATGCAGGACAGTTACTGGTCTACAGGACAGTTGTACTTCAGCTGAAGATTCTTTGCAATAGATTAGAATCGCCTACATATTCTACTCAACCTCCTATCCAATTTGCATCCCTGCCATATTAAACGTGCAAGTGGATGCGTACTCTAATGAGTTACATTGGTACAGTCGCCCTGATTTAGCATAGGTTCTTTTTATCTTATTTTGCTTTTGCTGAGAATCTCCATAGCTTTGTTCCCTGCAGCAGAAATTATATTGAAAAAAGGAAAGTAGGAACCCACCCATGCTCCCTGTCACTGCTTTTGGTTTGATACTTCCTCTCCAGCAGCAAAATGAGAGGATACTTAGGACTGCAGCAGCCTCGGGGCGTCTCTCCAGGTCTGCTCGGGAAAATCTGAAACACCTAAGTTGCTTTGATCATAACCTCTTCTTTGAGGAAGCACTGATCCACTCCATGCTGACAGGATCCCTTTTCACAGGCACATTCCACCTCACCCACACTCACTTTAGGAAAGAATAGAGTGAAGAAAACAGACCTTCCATTTTTTCATGTGGAATATCAATCCTTGAGTCATTAATATTCAATGATCATTTTATTTAAGACTAACCTGTTAGTGCCTTTAAACAGGAAAAAGAAGTGATATTTAAAATAATTCTATACACTCTCATGTCAACACTAGTCAACCCAGTAATAATTTAAAATGTGAAAAAAAGTGAAATCCGCGTAGTAGTGTTGTGCCACAGCGGTTGCGCTGTTCAGTTATCAAGAACTATTAATAATTTTATTCAACAATTATTAATAATTAATAAGGTAGATTAGTTATCAAATTGAATTATCAAAATTACATGATTCTTGCAGGGGCACCACCTGGGCCTTAACCAAAAAATGATAACTTTAACAGCGAATCAGTCTCAAAATAGGTTTTATTCCACCAGAATAACAGTAAGGGCTTATTTCTGGTGAATAATGTAGAAGGCAATTTCCAGTTCGGCCCTAGCTCTGTCAAACAGCCATTGTGACGAAATACGTGCAAACAACACAAACAACTTCTCATTAAAATCAATAAGAATTTATTCACATCCAAGTGTCAAGCAGATGGTAAAAGCGACACCATTGAATATATCCTGATGGCGCACTACGTTAAAAACATAAAACATTAAATATCAAGAAAAACAACCACAATTAAAGCTGGAAGCAGCGATGAATGGGCCCTCGCACTCACGGCCACCGCCCCCCATAAGCATATCAGAAACGACACGACCCACGACTTCCTATGTCAAACCATTCAAAAGTTACAGCAGAAAATTGGGACAACCAATCAGAAGAAGGGGCGGGGCTAATTAAGGCCAAAGAGGCTCAAGGACTCATTACAGAGTCCCATGACACCACCCACGACTCTCTATGTCAAAACATTCAAATGTTATAGCAGGAAATTAAATATCTAATGTATCGCCAGGCCTGGCTTGCATGCAAAATTTGGTGACTTTTGGGGAACTATCAAATATGGACCAATCAGATGAAGGATGGGCGCGCTTTTTGGCATCTAGCGTCGCCACGGTAACGCTTTTGAAAGAGAAAAGTAATGCGTGTTGTCGCAGGATGGAGACGCACATTTTGATGTATAACACACCTGGGTGCACGTTACGGTTTGGGCCGTATTAACTGCCGAAGGAATGGCATAAACTCCGCCAAAATGACACGATTAATTCAAAATGGCCAACTTCCTGTTCCGTTCCGGCCATGTCACCAAGAGACTTTTCTTTAAGTTGTGCCATGTTACAGGTGAGTACCGATTTTCGTGCATGTACGTCAAACCGTATCGTGGGGCTTGAGGCACAGTTTTCTAGGGGGCGCTGTTGAGCCATTTTGCCACACCCATTAATGCAAACCATTAAATATCAAATTTTTCGCCAGGCCTGGCTTGCGTGCAAAATTTCGTGACTTTTTGGGCACGTTTAGGGGGGCAAAAAGGCCCTCCTTTCGTCAGAAGAAAGAAAGAAAGAAATAAAGAAAGAATAACAATTCCTACAGATACAATAGGGCCTTCGCACTGTAAGTGCTCGGGCCCTAATAAAACATTAACTGCATAAGGAGAATAAATCAAAAATAATAAACACGTGATACAAAACTCCCGATCATCTGTGTCTCCAGACAACTGGCTGCACGTGGCCGACAAGACATTTAAAGATGGCGGCGCCCTCACGCCACGTGCAATCAGACGGGATGACAAAACACGGCGTTTAAAACTTGAATAACTGGCGGAAAATGGCGCCACAAAATAAACAAACGGCGATAATGCCGGTAGTTGCCGGCGTTACACAGTAATATGCGTACAGTAACTTCATTAAACACAAAATTAGCTCTGAACCGCTCTAGATTAAACTGATCGCCCAAAACACAGCCTCACGTCTCCCTTGGCTCCGGGTCTGGAGGTGATGAGAGCCTTTTCAGGTGCTGATCCACGTTTTCTGCCGGTCTTTTTTCAGTTGTGGGAGAACCTTCGTTTCAGTTCGGCTCCACCATGCGGCTCGGTTCCTCTGTCCGGCGGGGATCCCACCGGCAGTTCGCTCCTGCAGGGGTCCTCCAGGAGCGGGCAGCCGCTCGGCTCCTCTCCTGTTCCTACTTTGAAAAAGAAAAGACAGTCTTGCAGCGTGCAACAGCCGGGGCGATCTCTCCGATCACGGAGCCTCTTAACGCGGCCTCCAGGTGCGGGACAGTCCACTGCAATCAGGGCCGCTCCCGTTTCATCACCGAGGCGCGGGCTTCATGGACGCAGGAGAATCTGCTTCTCGGGCTGATCTGGATCGGAACCTCCTGGTGAAAGAACTCAAAACAGAGAGAAAGTTAGGAGCAGAGGGAGAGAGGAAGCGCTGCAGCGTTTCCCGGTGTCAACCAGATCCCGGTGTGGACGCGTTTTCTCCCTCCCCCGTTTTGGGGGGGAAGGCCGGCCTGGTCCGACGTGCCTTCGGCAGGAAGCCAAGAGCGGACGAACTGCTCAGAATGAAGAGCTGAGGAAGAAAAAATTGCTGGTAGAGAAACGGAGATTTGTTCTCTGCGGGCTGCGTGACGTAATAAGCGCCTGGCCAGTGATTGGACGCGTGCCGCTTCAGGCGTCGCCCCCAAGGCACACTGGTCTTTGTAGTTTTTCAAAGCGGCCATTTTAATAGGCATCCGAAGCTGATTTCGGGATGAGCCGGCTTTAAAGTCAAATTCACATTCACAAAATGTTCACAAAACCTTCATGAGTCCAGGGTTCACATGAGCACATGACGGTAGCACAGTAGCAAACTTTTTTTTTTTTTTTTTACAATTATTATACAAGGCTACAAATTGCGGAGATCAGCCCCGCCCCACCGCGACCCGAGTAAGTAAGTAAGTCTTTTTCTCCTAAAGGCAGGTGTGTTTTTTCCAAAAACGAACATAGTTATGGGTCGTTGTTGTCGCTCTTTTTCTTCTGGGCAAAAAGATTATTATAAACCGACATCCCACCATGGATTGTATCTGAGACAGTGACTGCGTTTCCATGCATCAATAACCCTTTTAAAACCCGAATATTGGCAATAACCCAAATTTGCACGGCCATGTAAACACCAATAGCCCCTTTGAATAACCTGAATTTGCTCATATTCGGGTTTTTAAAAACCTGAATATGACCCCTGGGTTACTCCTTTTAAAACCTGAATATTGGGTCATGTAAACACCAAACGGAATATCCCCATCAAACGGAACAGGAATTTGTTTTCTGCGCATGCTCTGGTCGCAAGGAATCTTGCCAGGAGGAGACTAATCACTTCATAAATGTAATGAAGGATATGAACATTTCTGCATTTGTAGATGGTAGAAAGTACCGGGATAGAAGATTTACAAGAAGGTGAGAGAAAAGTTGCGCGAAGCAGCATTTGTTTTGAATTTGGATACAGGAAGAAGAAACAGAGAATGATGGGAATTGTGTCATGATGTTCTCCGTGCGTCGCTGGTTTGATCCAGATATCCCAAATGATTAATTACCATGTAAACTGAATATTCCCAATGTTTCAGTAACCGGAATATTAGCAATAACCCCAATTTTGACTGCATGTAAACGTAGTCATTAATGAACGATTCATCAAAGGGTCCCGCTCTTGAGCTGCTGCTGAAGCTCATTGGCCGTTCTTAGCATTGTTGCTAAGCAACCAACATTATTGACACCGGAAGCGAAGTAGCGCAGAGACTATTTAGCCAATCAGAATGCAGAACACGATGTACAATGCAAATCCGTGAAGCAGCAAGGTGAACCGCGTTATAGCCAGTGATTACTGTACACCAATAGCTGACTAAGTCCTCCACCATCTGAATGATGAGGTTAGCTCTCACACTGGCACCAGCTGAACGACACCAGGAGCCAAACCAAAACAAAATTCAGACCTGAACATAAACGCCTACAGGACCGTTTGTTAGGTATACACTGAGACTGGTTTCACTTGTTAAAAGCAGAGAAATAAAAGATAAGCCACCAATTTCTCACACATAGGCAGAGCAATTTTACTCCAACCTCACCTCATTACCGGTGACCTTCAGATGAGAACAAAAAGAGGCAGTTTTAACAGCTCCACTGGAGGTATCTCGCTGTGACCGGAATTAACTCATTTTTTTATGTGATATTTGAATGCACATATACATATCCACAGAAGAGGGTCATTAAGCATATGGTGACTTCTACAAAGGACAGAAGAACAAGAGAAGTCACATACACATATGTAGAGAAACACACTGATCAACTGATGAGCAAATACCGTATCAGCCATGTAAGTGCCCAACCTCAAATTCTGCCACCACTAATCATCATCTGTATGATATTATCAGAAATGGAGGATCATAGGAACCAAACTGCAGGAGATTGGTCTAGTGAAACAATGCTCTTCATCTTCTGAAGTTAAAAGTCAGGAGATGTACAACATTGAGAATCACAATGTCATTACAAAATAGGAGAAATGACTTGCAAAGGAAGGAGAAAAACAATGACCCAGTCCAGAAGACAGGACTAACAGATGTTGAAAACAGCTGATGAGACACAGGTGGAAACAAGACACACCACAAGACACAGCAAGAGAGAACAGTTTCAAAATAAAACAGAAGAGCAAGCTAGACAAAAAACAGGAGTCTAAAATGCAGGAGGGCACCAGTTTACCCAGAGGACGGCTGTTTTCAAACCACACACCCACACACAACGCATACCATGCAGTATGCACAAGGTATTCCACATTGGGAGGCGGCCAGACATAGTAGTTATGTAGTATACCATGGTGAAAACAGTTATGCAACATGTCTGAAAGCTAGTCATTTGAGCAGTTTATGCTGCTGTGTCCCTTTACGTTTGCGAGGTAGATTGGATAATTGCATGCTGGAGATTTTTCCAGGAAATGTGCAAAATCTGGGTATTTTTCAGCATAATACAGAATGTGCAATTGTTCACATATATGCAGTCTATATTTTGGGGAAATCAGAGTGTAGTTTAAAAATCTGCCTAAAACTTGAGGAAACATTGGAACTGAGCAATACTGAAAATCCAAATTCCCAAGACCATGACATCTATATTCTCAAATATAAACTTCCTCATTGGAAATTTTAAATGGCACTTTGGATTTCATCATAATTAGTCAGCAAAAGAGATCATCAGTTTTAAAAGGTCTGAGCATCATCATTTTTGACAAGACCTACGTTACCATTGTGACCATTGTCGGTACCCACTAGAGCCCTGTTTTCTTCATCCCGCTCCCACCCGCTCCTGCTGCATTTCTGACCATTACCGCCCACACCCGCAACGTATGTGTTACACTCCCGCCCGCTCCCGCAGTGTTTATATCCACTCCCGCCCGCTCCCGCAAAACTCAAAAGCAGCAGGCCCTCACGAGTGCAATTTTCACCAATTATGTTCAAGGACTCAAAACCGAGTCCGATGACACCACTCACAACTCTGTATGTCAAACCATTCAAAAGTTATGGCAGAAAGTTGGAACTATTAAATATGGACCAATCAGATGAAGGGGGGACGCGCTTTTTGGCATATATCATCGCCATGGTAACGCTTTTGACTGAGGAAAGTAATGCGCATCGTCGTAGGATCAAGGCACACATTTTGATGTGACATTTTGAACACACCTGGGTGCACGTTACGGTTCGGGCCACATTAACGGCCGAAGAAATGGCATAAATTGCGCCAAAATTACACGATTAATTCAAAATGGACGACTTCCTGTTCGGTTTCGGCCATGGCGCCAAGAGACTTTTCTTTAAGTTGTGACATGATACAGGTGTGTACCGATTTTCGTGCATGTATGTCAAACCGTATTGTGGGGCTTGAGACACAAAGTTTTCTAGGGGGCGCTGTTGAGCCATTTTACCACGCCCATTAATGCAAACCATGAAATATATAATATTTTCCACCAGGCCTGGCTTGTGTGCAAAATTTGGTGCCTTTTGGGGCACGTTTAGGGGGGGAAAAAGGCCCTAATTTTGTCGGAAGGAAGAAAAATAAAAATTCCTACAGATACAATATGGCCTTCGCACTGTCAGTGCTCGGGCCCTAATAATAATAAAATAAATATTCTTCTGCAGAAACTAAATACAACAAATGATTTTGTGGCAATTACACAAGAATATCCAGTAACATGTTCAACACCACGAACTTAGTCACTGCTGTGTGACATTAATCTATTCTGGCCTGAGTCATACTCTTCCCTGCCTTGATGAAAGGAGCATCTAGCGGTAGATGCTCTTTAACTTCTCCATAGATGAGTTGACGAGCTGGAGCTAAACACCACCGGAGCGCCCGGCTCTTCCTGCCACACGCCGCCCGACTCCGCGCTCCCAGCGCGACCGGGTTGCGGAGGAAAGCCCAGCCAAGCCCTAACAGTGTCCCCCCTTTGTTGAAATGTCCACATTTAGGGGTGTAACAATATATCGTGCCACGAAATTTCGCGATACAAAACACGTCACGATACGTGTCGTGGAGGTGACAAACTGTATCGTGATATTGGGTTATTAATATTAATCTATTGTGTTGACTAGTAACGTGCAGCGTATTGGTGCCGACCGCGCCTCGACCCGCGGACCGTCATTCGCGCCCACTGGAATCGATAAGGGAATCGTTTGCAAAAAAAGGAAAAACGATTCCAAGGAATTGAAACACTGGGAACCGGTTCTCAACAAGACCCGGTTCTCGATTCCTATCCCTACTCATGCTTGTGTCAGATGCCTTTGGCGGCTCATCGCCAAGCTCTTCTTGGAAGTTTATACACATTAATACGGCGGCGGTAGAGAACGGACGACAAGGATGACAGCTTCACTGGTCAGTTTACTATGTATAATGACACATTATATAAAATCTAATTAACAAGCAAGATATGTAGATTTCTTTCTTTAAGAGGGTTAAGAAGTTCAGATATTAACAGAAGACTCATCTTTTTGGACTTGTAGAAATATATGGCCGATAAATATTCACATGAAAATAAACTTAATTAAACATTTTATTTGTCTGACTTTAAGTGACGCTCCATCTCATCTTAAATGTCTGGCTTTTAAAAACATATTCATTGAAATAATTAAGGACTAATTCACCATATAAATAAACTGCCCCAATAAACCTTTCAGTCATTTATAAAAACTATGCTTTTCAGTTTTTATTTGCATAATTTCCTCTGGTGCCAACTAGTGCTTCTTTATTTTCCCGATGTCAGGGAAAGCATCTCTAAACAGCTGAGGAGCGCCTCCAATGAAGAGATTGACCTGAATTCACATTTATCTTTTAATTAAGCATTTTTTTTCCCATAAAACCTTCAAGCCAGATATGCCACTTTTTATGATATTTCTAATCAATTACTTGCAGAGGTCTTGCCTGGGATTGGCACGGCCGCTGAGATTGCCACTCTTGCATGTTGACAGCCCGTTGACTGAAGCAAAATTAAAACTCCCCACTTTGAATGTCTTTTATTAATGTCTGTACAACCTGGAGTTTAAAGTAAGTGACTAAATGAAACACCCCAAACATGACAGACCTTCATGTGGGAAAGTGAGTGATTCGATGCCTAAAACTAATAAGATCTCACATTAAAAAGCTGGTGTGCCACATTTACTCATAAAACAAAAAAATTAAAGGGTTGGCCAAACTCTTAACCCTGGTACTGTCTTTGGGTCAAAATGACCTCATTCTCCTGTTCCTTCTTTCATCCTGCTCTCTCCTTCCTTCTCCCTTCCTCTTTACTCCCTTCCTTCCTTCTTTCCTTCTTTCTTTCTTTCTTTCTTTCTTTCTTTCTTTCTTTCTTTCTTTCTTTCTTTCTTTCTTTCTTTCTTTCTTTCTTTCTTTCTTTCTTTATCCTTCCTTCCTTCTTTTTTCCCTTCCTTCCTTCCGTCCGTCCTTCCTTCTCCCTTCCTCTTTTCTCCCTTCCTTCCTTCCTTCCTTCCTTCCTTCCTTCCTTCCTTCCTTCCTTCCTTCCTTCCTTCCTTCCTTCCTTCCTTCCTTCCTTCCTTCCTTCCTTCCT
This sequence comes from Cololabis saira, assembly GCF_033807715.1. Taxonomy (NCBI): domain Eukaryota; kingdom Metazoa; phylum Chordata; class Actinopteri; order Beloniformes; family Belonidae; genus Cololabis; species Cololabis saira. The sequence continues at coordinate 2,699,066 of NC_084599.1, read as the reverse complement.
TCCTTCATTCCTTCCTTCCTTCCTTCCTTTTCTCCCATCCTCCCTTCCTTATTTTCTCCCTTCCTTCCATCCTTCTTTTCTTCCTTCCTTCCTTCGTTCTTTCCTTCTTTTCATTCTTCCTTCCTTCCTTCTTTCCTCCCTTCTTCTCTTCCTCCTTGCTTGACCTGAAGACAGCACAAGGGTTAAAGTAATAAAATGTCATCTCTGGCTGTCATTGTCAGTCCGTCCACTAATCCGTCTCTTTGCCTGTTCCACCCCTCTTCCTCTTCCTCTCCTTCCTCCTCTTTCCCCCAGACATTAGGGAGAGTGGAAGCCCCAAGCCAGTGATGGTTTTTATACACGGCGGCTCCTACATGGAGGGATCTGGAAACATGTTTGACGGCAGTATCCTGGCCAGCTATGGGAATGTGATTGTTATAACTCTCAACTACCGCCTGGGTGTCCTAGGTAAGAATCCAGCTTTATTATCTCCTACTCAGCAGTGTTGGCTCTCTTCCTTGCTTTCTTTCATCTCTCACCAGTGGAGGAAACCCTCAGGGGTCAGCGTCGCCTATCCTCATTTCAGGCTCTGTTTCTTTTCCTCTCAGTGTGATATAAGCGGACAGTTTGTTCTGTGACTGAAATCTGAACTGCTCGCTTGATGTAGGGCTTGTTGCCCGGCTTGTTGCCCGGTCCCTGGTTTCGGCCTAGTATTTGCACAACACGATATTTTCAAGGACTGGTTTTAAGCTTGGTTTAGGTGAGTTTGTCTGGTCTTTCGTTTTTGCTCTGGGTTTTTCATGAGACAGGAAGTACAGTATCTCTGTGGCAGTGTTGGTGTTTGCAAGAACTGTGGACATGATACATCAACTCCTTATTAGGAAACTGAAAATAATGAAACCAGCATTACAGAAAATGTATAAAACTCTGAAGAAGAATCATGACAGCTTGATATTGATACATATACTGATACGTTTTGATATGTATTTGAGTTGCATGCAGAAGCGTGTTGTTTAACAGTATGATCTAATGAATCCGTTCCTTGGTTATTTGACATGTTGAAGAATATTATCAAAACCAGTTCAGAAGTCCGCTGTGGTGTAGAGAGTTTTATTCAGTAAGCCGGCCGTGAGCAGACCTACGCAGAGCGTGTCTGGGTTGGTGTGCTGACCACGAATGGTTGAAATCATGACTCTTTATACAGTAAGTTCAAAGCACAAAAGGCAGGAATCAACAAGCCAAATGTGAAAGACAGAAAACAATTAAAGGGTATTTACAGTCAGATGTGATCTGTGGCCAAATGAGTTGGTATTAACATATCAGTCAGTCAGGAACTTCATCATATGGCATTCCCGTGGTTCGAGTCTTTGTATAAGCTAGTTCCAAGGTGTCGCCCCTGCAGGGGGTAGGAAACTGGAGTTTCACGTCAGCCACGGTGTTACAATGCCTCATCAGACATCACATATGTGTCTGGGGAATCATATTTCTGCTGAAATTTGGACTGAGGCGGGACGGCTGCCGAGCAAACAACCTCTTTTCCTCCATTGATCTGTCATGCCAATGTCATTGCTTGTTTTCAGTCCCTCTAGTTTTCTTCCCTATCTCAGTTTTCTGCCTATTCGATCGTATCGCTTCTCATTAGCCTAATTCCTAATTCCTTTTCCTCTGTGTACCGATGTCACTGCTACACCCAAAGGGCAGGTGTATATTGCGACTCGGGATGATGAGAATTCATGAAGGTTCACTGACTCCATTCTGTCCAAGTTGCAGCAATAATTTCTGCTATTGTCTGTTTGAAATGAAGAAAATTGTTTCATTTCCATGTTGTTTGGTTGCTACAGATTCTACCCCTTCTTATTGAATCATACCAAATTAGATATCTAGAGGAATATCCACCTTTTACTCTATTAAAATACTTTGGAATAAACATGCACACTGTCCATATAGTGTGTAAGGCTACATGTAAAAGAAATTAGGCCAGAGCCTTTTTCACTACGAGGACTTTGCAAACGCACGCCTGCCTGCAAAACAAAAAAAGGATGCAATGGTTTAACTGTATGTTTCATAAATTAGATGCTTCATTGTAATGTCTGCTGTACGGCTGTCCTTTGCGATGGAATGTGGAAGCTGTCTTATTCTTACCATTAAGTTACAGCTGGACATTTGTAAATGAGCGATCGTGGTTGATGGCAGTAATAGAGGGTCTCAATTGACGTCACTTTCCCACTGGACCACGCTCCCTTACTCACACTGAGTGGCAAAAACTGCTGCAACTAGTCGGGGAAACTGTGGAGAAGACGGGATAACAGCTGATTATGGGCTTAAATTAGCGTCAGTTGGACTTGACAGTGACCCGTACAGTTACCCCAAGAACCAGCGGTCCATGGACATTAATATTTGGTACAGTTACCAAGAACCAGTGGTCCATGGACATTAATATTTGGTACAGTTACCAAGAACCAGTGGTCCATGGACATTAATATTTGGCCACGAATCCAGTTTCTTTATATGTACTTAATTTCTACGCCGGGGAAATACACAAAGCAAAGCTCAAAGGCTTACAAAAGTCTTGACGCTTGGTCCGACTTCAAGGCAGGATTTGTTGGCGAAATTAAATTGATGAGGACACTGAACTTTATGATTTGACCGTTTAACGTTAGCTACCCAAAAATCCAACATTACCTGATACAAAATGGGAACCACAAATCCACGTTTCGGTGCCTGGAATCCAGTTGTTTCTGTGAATTTCAGAGATCCATCTGTCTCTATTAAGCTTATTTTTCAGCAATCTGTAAAACGATAACTCCGATTTCTTGCTAAATCTATGAGTACAGTGGATCGCACAACAGCTCTTTCCCATTTTAGATTTTTTCCAGTTGCTCAAACTGAAAGTTTACGCTGCCACTCAGTCTTTCTGACACTCAGTCTTTCTGCCACTCAGTCTTTCTGACACTCAGTCTTTCTGCCACTCAGTCTTTCTGACACTCAGTCTTTCTGACACTCAGTTGGCGAAACCCGCTGTGAAGTCTCATCTGTGACGTCATGAACATTCCCTCTATTCTAAGTCCTGTCCAGCGGCTCCTTCTGAACTCTGTAGGGTCGAGCCACTCGACTGCTGGGCTTCACTGCAAGCAGGACTCGTGTTATTCCCTGCTTACTTTCCTTTTTGACCACATGAAAGTGAACAAGCTGGGGGGGAAAGCTAACTTTGCTAACTTTGCTTTTATCTAAAAACATCCAGTTAGACATTGTAGAGAAGGAGAAAAAAATCATCACATATTGGTTTTCCCTCATTCGTTCTTTAACTGGTTCTCTGAGAAATGTGAGTCACATTTCTTTTGTCAATTATTTTGTGCACACCTCTACCTGTTTGCCTAGAGAGATTGCTTTACTGACAGGTGCCACCCCACCCTGACCGCCACATTCTCGCATCACTGCTTTTTCTACTTGACTCAGTGTGTTTGTGGGCCGGAGTGAGCACTCTGCAAAAAGCCATTAGTGGCGTTAAATATGCAGAGCTGCTGATGCAGAGCTGTATTTATTGGTAGCAGGACTCTGACTACAGCGGATTTGGCCATGGGGCAAACTTATAAAATGCCACTGCCTTTGTGTTACATGTTGTGTGTTTCTCCTGCAGAAAGAGTGTTAAGCAAGCACATAACAGAGTTCTGTTAGCAAAGGAGGTGTGCTTTTCTTATCCATGCAACATCAGACCTTCAATTTAATTCAATTCAATTCAATTTTATTTATATAGCGTCTAATACAACAAAAGTTGTCATCAGATGCTTTCCAGAGACCCAGAACATAAACCCCCGAGCAATTATTACATAAACAATGGCAGGTAAAAACTCCCCTAGTGGGAGAAAAGCCTTAAGCCAAACAGTGGCAAGAAAAACTCCCCTTTAGGAGGAAAAAACCTGGACCAGGACCTGGACCATAAGGGGGGACCCTCCTGCCGAAGGCCAGACTGGGGGTCTGGGACGTCAGCAGCACAGCAGGCAGGTGGAAGCAGCAACGGGATGACCGGGGGTGGGGACAGCAGGCAGGTGGAAGCAGCAACGGGATGACCGGGGGTGGGGACAGCAGGCAGGTGGAAGCAGCAACGGGATGACCGGGGGTGGGGACCGCAGGCAGGTGGAAGCAGCAACGGGATGACCGGGGGTGGGGACCGCAGGCCAGCATGCAGCTCCCGAAGCTCCGGCCCAATCAGCAAGCCCCAGGTTAGGTGCAGGGTCGGGGAAAGGTTGAGAAGGGGCAGGGCCAGGGAGAGGAGTCTTGACGGACAAATCTCTCCCCCGCCTGACCGGGCCGTTACCCTGCCCCTCTCACAACCACGCTGTAGGTTCCGGTGTTGTACATTCAGAGATGCTCTTCACCACCGGCAGAGGATGCTGCACCATGAACAAAAGAGAAAAAAGAAAAGAAAAGGGGGGCCAGCACAAGAAACTACAGGAGCGATGGACAAAAATGATAGCTATGAGATACTTATAAAAATGGAAATGGAGAAGAGAGGAAGGGAAGAGGAGAGGAGAAAAAAGGTGAGAGGCACCGCACTTTGTGGTTCAACGTTGAGGTGGAAGGTTTTGAAACACTCAGGTTCCCTGAAAAGCCTTGCAGTTGACCATCCAGATCCTACTCTGTTCTGAAAGAGCAGAGGAATGTTTTATACTTCACTGCAGTAGATAGTGTCACACTTCAAGGTATGTGATACATTGAAGGACATCTCTGTCCTCACCCTGGACTTGATTGTAGGAAAGGAGTTTGCACTATAGCAACATTCTTTCATTCAAGTGGGACAATATAGAAAATCATATTCAAATTGAATTTGAAAGGAGGTGAAAAGAGTTCTGTTGTTTTTCAAATGTGATGATAATTTTGATCAAAAGCAGTATCCATGAAAGGCTGACTCTGAAACAAAGCAAAGATGAGTAGCGAATCTTCATTTTGTCAACAAATGCTCGAAAAAATAATTTAAATCGTTCAAAACAATGTTCCTCAAAGAAAAGGTTGGATGGGATTTGTTTTCTCCTCCTACAATTCCGAATAACATTAAACAAGTCAGGAAGAATAAACAAACAAGAAAGAAAGAAAAATATTTCTCATCATGGGTTCAAACTGTCAGCGAGTTAAAAAAAGATGTGAAAACCTGCCTTTTTACTTTTCCTTATTAACCCAAGCTTTTTGATTTTTTTATGCTTACATAATGATTATATGGAAAATACAAGTTTGGTGTATTAACAGTTTAGTAAAGTGTTTCTGCCTGTACGAGGGGCCAGGACCGATCCAGGGCTTGGCTGTTGGACTTGTTTAAAGCGGACTGTCCCTTTATGGGCCGGCCCTCACAGTGTTGAGTTTGTTTTAGCCCAGCCAAAACCTTTAATCATACTGATTGATGAGGTGCATTTCCCTGACTCAAACCTTCTCCAAATACCCCTTCCCTTCCAGCCATACATCAGCCGTTGGGCCGATTCATCAAGGCTCTGATTGTTTAAAGATATACCTGGCCTGTAAAATATCAATTTCTCTGGGAGGCATTGCTGCCCTAACTCTGCCGCTTCCAGCACTGTCATCACACATAAAAGCCTGGCTTAAAAAACAACCTCATGTGTAAAAGAGGAATCAAGGAGGACAAGGATACTTCAAGGAAAAACAGAAGTTAATCAAAAACTTTATTGAATGTCTCCTGTCAGAGTTCATGTGATTATAGTCCCACTGCAATTACATGTCATACAGGAGGCTAGACATACATGTTAACCCTGTGCTGTTTCAGGTCAAGGGAGGTGAAGGGAGAAAAGATGGAATGAAGGAGGGGAGAAAAGATGGAAGGAAGGAAAGAAGGAAGTAAGGAAGAAAGGAGGAAAAAAGGAAGGAAGTAGGAAAGGCAGGAAGGAAGGGAGAAAAGATGGAAGGGAGGAAAGAATGGAGAAAAGATGGAAGGAAGGGAGAAAGGAAGGAAATAAGGGAGAAAAGAAGGAAAGAAGGAAGGAAGTAGGAAAGGGAGGAAGGAAAGGAGAAAAGAAGGAAAGAAGGGAGGAAGTAGGAAAGGGAGGAAGGAATGGAGAAAAGGGAAGAAAGAAGGGAGAGAAGAAGGAATGGAGAAAATGAAGGAAAGAAGGAAGGCAAAGCAAAGAAGGTAATAAAGGAATGAATGATGAAAGGGAGGAAGGAAGAAAAAGGAGTAAAGGAGGGTAAAAAAGGAAGAAAGAGGAAAGGAAGAAGGAAGGAGAGAGCATGGCAGGAGGAAAGAAGGATAGAAGGATTGGGTCATTTTGACCCAAAGACAGCACCAGGGTTAAGGATATTCTGGATTGACATTAGATTGATGTAAGGAGTTCTGATGATCTGACATAGGAATATACATGCTTGTTTGAGGGGAATAGTAGCTCATACACCATTTATTTTCCCAACAATTGGAGTTTATTGTTGATTATACCACGGTCTGTGTGAAAACAAGTTTGGTCAAATTGCCTGATAACTTTAATATCATTACTGGATCAACTGCCAGGTGGTAACCACGGCAACGGAGATTCAGAGAAGAAGAGCCGGCTACCACAGGACGGACACATGAGTGATTTTGTAATTTCTTTTAATTTATTTGGTGAATTTAACAATTTTGATGACTTGGATGCAGAAGAGGAGAGAAAATAAAATAGCCGAGCAGAGCTGAGTGGACTAGAACATCTCCTACCAAGGACACTGATCTATGGCTTGTTAAAAAACGTTGTAACTTACCAGGTTCCAACGGCTGCAGACGAGAGATTAAATAGTCGCTCAGCCGCTCAGCTGTGGCTGGTTATAAAACTAATGATTTACACTGAAAACACATTAAAGCATGAATAACTGATTTAATATTGATGTTTTTTGGTAAGTGACCTTGGTATAAGCGGGATAATGCCCTTCCAGGTGTACAGTACATTATCAGAAATATACAGTATGGATTTTGCATGATCCCTTACATATTATTATCTGCATTTTTCGTTAGCAAGTAATTCTCACAAAATTAGGAAAAAAAAATTGAAAAAACCTGAATCCACTTTCTTTCAACCACTGTACCGTTGGTCTCTCAAGCATTCCTTTAACCTGACGATGGGGTAACCGACGATCCTGTGACCATTGTAGCTCTGAAAAGTTCAAACCTTACAAGCATGCTGCTTCTCTTTTTTTTGCCTCCTTTATCTTAAAATCAATTAAATGTGCTTCTTTTTCCTCTTCCAAACCACTTGTTGGTGGAAGACATTTCAATTTTAAAGGGGACCTATTATGGCATCTAATACCTATTTTAAACAGGCCTTGAATGTCTTAAAAACAAGCTTTTGATTGTTTTTGCTAAATAAATTAGAAATTCAGCCTCTGGGGGCACGGTGGAGCAGCAGGTAGTGCAGCCGTCTCACAGCTAGAAGGTCCTGGGTTCGATTCCCGCCGGGGACGCTTAGTTCCCCCATGACTTCAGTGCCCACACCCTGGGTGGGGTTGGAGAAAGGATCTTTCTGTGTGGAGTTTGCATGTTCTCGCTGTGTTCCCCTGGGTAGCTAATGTGAGCTACCCTCACAAAAACATGCAACAGTCCTGGTCTCTACTGCCCCCTCTGGCCAACCGGGGAACAGATGGGGTGGGGAGGATCTGGCCAGAATAACGTGATCCTTCCACGCGCTACGTCCGGTCAGAGAATCCTCACCCTGCCTGGTGAAAAGATGCGGTCCATCACTCCTCAGGATAAGAAGGAGACCTGAGCTCAGTGCAGGGCCCTCCCTGGGTTGGCAGAGGGGAGCAATGCCCAGGACTGTTACTTAGGTATGAGCACTGGGTGATGAAATGGGTAAAAAATCGGGGATAAAAAAAAAATAATAATAATTTTAAATAAAAAAAAAGAGAAATTCAGCCTCTGATCCATGTCTTTATCTTCCCATTCTCTAACCTCATTATCTATGCAGGATTCTGAGTGGGCGGGGCTATGATAATGAGGCTCTGTGCTGATTGGCTGTCTGAATGACGCGATACCCCGCTACAAAAAAATGGAGGAAGCTCCGGCCGGAGGAGTTAGTTGTGGGCGTGGTTTCACACATCGGAGGACAACCGATGTAAATTGCATTTTGGTTACGTAACGACGGGAGCAGAATCTGAACGGCTCGTAGATCCACATGACACTGGACGGCTCATCCGGGCGGCTGTACAGACACTGCAGAATTTGGTTGTTTTCCTCCTTCTCTGTGTTGGCAGGCTGAGGGGAGACCACTTTATATATGTTAAAGCAAGAAAAAACCTGTTTTTCAGAATAGGTCCCCTTTAAAGGAGCTTGAGGCAGGATTGAGGCAGGATTTATGAAAAAAATTCGTATACGTTTTAAGTTTTCTAGTAATAATGTCAGATGAAGCATTCCAAACCAAAAAGAATGAGTCCTCTAGTGTATCTCTCCTTTGCCTTGAACAGGCTGTGTGCTGCAAAATGTGCTGCAATTGTGGGGCCGAATTTCCCGCGCTGTCCTGCAGATGTGACGTCACATGACGCTGCATGCACGTTCTCCCCGTTCTCCCGTGCCGGCTTCACTGTTGGCTGCAGTACCCCCGACGGCCGTCGTGGTGAAGGGTGGCGCTAATGAGTCTCATTTCTTAAAAGGAGCCTCATGCTCCTTTAAGTTATATAATTGTTCTTTTTAGGTTTCTTGAATATATATAGAATATAATCAAGACCAGTTCAGAAGTCCGCTGTGGTGTAGTGAGTTTTATTCAGTAAGCCGGCGGTGAGCAGACCTACGCAGCGCATGTTTGGCTTGGTGTGCTGACCCAGAGTGGTTGGAATCCTGACTTTTTATAGACTAAGTTCAAAGTACAAAAGGCAGGAATAAACGAGCCAAATGAGAGACAAAAACAATTTACAGACAGATGTGATCTGTGGCCAAATGCCGTTATCGGGCATTTGGCATGACTGTCACTAAGTTCTAAACTACCCCATAGGTGTTCTTGTGATTCAAGTCTGTGGCCAAATGAGTTGGTATTAACTTATCAGTCAGTCAGGAACTTCATCTTATGGCATTCCCGTGGTTCAAGTGTTTGTTGAAGCTAGTTCCAAGGTGTGGGCCCTGCAGGGGGTAGGAAGCTGGAGTTTCAGGTCAGCCACGGTGTCACAATACCTCATCGGTATCTTGGGTATCTTGGGCAGGTTTAGGAACCAAAAATACTCAAAGCCTTTCCTAAATCAACCCTGTTTAGGACAGACACCTTTAGGCTCTTAGATATTTTCATTTAGTTTTAAAAGCGTTACTGTGTTAGGCTTTTTTTTAACCATCTCTTAGATTACACTTCATTAGACTTTAGATTTTGTGTTTGTGCATCGATGTGTGGTAAATGTTGCATATTCCATCCTGTAAATTTGCCAAGTTGGACTGAAACATTTGCTGAGATGTTGAGCATAAAGGAAGCTCACAGTGGTGGGCTTAGCTGCATGCTTTTCTCTTTTCAATGTCTAAGCTCATAATCTTTTCTAATTGAGCCTTTATCAAAATATTCAGTCAAATAGCCTTGTCTAAATGCTGTTTCAGCCTCCTTGAGAATATGGATATGGACTGCTTATTTAACACAGCTAATGACAGCCGCTGAATGAGCCACTGAAAGCGCCTACTTTACCATTATTTTAGCGTGAGCTCATAAGGGTGTATTACAAACCACAGATAACATCCAAACCAAGGCTGTCATGACAGATCTCTTCTAATGGCTTTTTGGAACCGTCTCCTAAAACCTTGGTTTTCCCATTTTCAGAAATAGGTAATAAAAATTAATTTGAGAGATTAATTCTTTACTGTTTATTGTAAATAAATAACTTTGCCCTTATTTATCCCTGGTAATCAATGATTTTTTAATAATTGTGAGATAATGCTTTGTCCTTTTTGTGATGACATAATCCTCTCATCTCATCAACCTGGAAAGTCACCGGCACGTAAAGTAGCAGCAGTTATGAATGTTTCCAAAAAATATATTCCATCAGATTTTTTTTTAACCACCACTTTGAGATTACGAGTGCATCCCACGTGTCTACAAACCAAAATGATTTACAGGATGCATCCATCATTATTTTAAAACACAGTATTTTGAGTCCAACATAGACAGATTAAATGAGCTGCTACAACACGCACTTGCATGTTTGACACACTGTGAAGCAGCACATTTCCCTCTGTCCTGTCCTGCTTTAAACATCTTTTTACTCCTCCATTGCGTTCCTCCTAACTAACCCATCCTCCTACCACTAAATATAATGGTAGGAGGATGGTATGGTATATATAATATAATAAATGTGAACATGCAGCGTCCTTTACTAGCTTTGAACACAACTAACTTTAGGAATATGGGCTACACACAAACTAAATGCATTCTTGTTTTGAGACACTGGAACAACCTTTCCAACATTTGGTTCCATAAAGTCGGGTGCATGCGGCTAACCTATAAACTAACCTTCAGATCTACGAATAAAATAGACTTTTCTTTTAAATTACTGGTATTAAAATGTGAGTGCCTGCATTTACAGGATGTCTGTTGTTTCATTAGGGCTTATCAGTATCAGTTCCAGCTTTCAGACTAAACCAGGTATTTTCAAAACATAAATCAGAGGTCTTCAAATGTGTCCAGGGTTGATAACTGCTAACCGTTTTTTGTAAATATAACAAGTGTTAACCTAAAGTGATGAAGTTGGGATGGTTATACTCTCAGTACAGCTGCAGTCATTTCTTTGCTGAGGCATCCTCAGTAGTTTTTCCCTGTTAGTCTCTGACAGGGAAATGTAACAACTGTTACACATTTTGCTGCATTTAGATTACATTTGGTGTTGTTGAGTCAAACTGCAGAGACTGTAATTGTCGATGCCAGCAGCAATATTAATTCAATTCAATGTTATTTATATAGCGTCTTTTACAACAGAAGTTGTCTCGAGGCGCTTTCCAAAGACCCAGAACATGACCCCCGAAAAATTATTACAGGCATTTTCACTTAAAATGTATGTAAATCACAGCTTCATGAAATTTGAATATGTTGTAGTCCGCAGCGAGGCGAGTTTTGAATCATTTGAATCACGTCCCTACGATAACCTGTTGCCTAGCAACAAGCGTCCAAAGTCAAATGGACATTTTTTTTCTTATTGAAAGTTTAATATCTCAAAAACTGTAATAATTGGCATAATGAGGTTTGAAATATATTTTGGTGGAAAGCGAAACCGAGTCTGGGAACATTTGAATGTCTCTATGATAAAGTTCGGCCGACCAATAAGCGTACCTTTTTTTCCGCTTCTTGGCACCTAGCGTTGCCACGGTAACACTTTTGGCTGAGACAAGTAGGGGGAGGGATGATGGATCCACATGTGTTGATGTTTGCTATGTGTGGGTGCACGTTCCGGTTCAGGCTACGTTAACGGATAGGTTTTTTTTCACCGTGGTAAAAAACCCCATCCGAATGAATGGGGCCATTTGGCCTGGATTTTGACATAAAAGTTCCTTAAATCGCAGCTTCATGAAATTTGAAAATGTTGAAGTCCACAGCGTACCGAGTCTGAGAACATTTGTACGATGTCTCTACGATAACCTGTTGCCTAGCAACAAGCATCCAAAGTCAAATGGAAATTTTCTTTAAATTGAAAGTTAAATATCGCAAAAAAAATAATGAGGTTGTACGGACCGTTAGAGCCAATCGGGCCGAGTGTTTGAAAGTTTAAACGATGTCTTTACAATAAAGTTCGGCCGAGCAATAAGCGTCCGAATTTTTGCCTTTTGTTTTTGCTTTTTGGCATCTAGCGTTGCCACGGTAACACTTTTGACTGAGAAAAGTAATGTCCATCGAGGCACGATGGAGACGCATCCAACGATCTATGCCATGCATGGGTGCACGTTGTGGTTCGGGCCGCATTAACGGACGGAAAAAGCGTGCGGAATAAGAAGGAGAAAAGGGAAACCTTTTCTGTTTACTATTATATCGCCTTCATTTTCATGTTTTTTCTCGTTTTTTTCTTCGTTTTATTTTTTAGGGATTTATTTTTTCCCACATCAGAGCGGGGTCATGCTGTACACCCGCTGGTGCGCAGTGGGACTTTTGCGACTTTAGCTTGTTAGCAAAATGCTAGCAACATTGCCCTTTGGGCCATTCTGGACGATTGTAATATGAACATGCCATTACTTGGCATGTTCATATTAATAATTAAAATACATACATACAAGCGTTTAAAGGTACAACATAAAATCCTAAAAGTAGGTCTAGAAAGCAGGACATGCTAAAACAAGCATAAGAACAACTTAAAACCATAAGACCATAAGACCTGGGTTAAAACAACAAGAACAGCTACAAGGGTATGCAAGAAAGACTAAAAGGAATCAGCTAAAAGCCAATTTAAAAAGGTGAGTCTTGAGACTGACTTTAAAAGCATCAACAGTCACAAACATGTCACAATTTGAGAGGCTTTATTGTGAAACTAATACGTTTCGTACTGTGGACAATCGTTGCTATTTCACATTTTGATGTGAGACTGTGTTGCAAAGAAATATGTGGAGCAGCACAATGAAAGTGCTGCAGTTCTAACAAGTGCACGCCGGAAATGAACCAGTCGTATCTCTCAGCAACAGTTAGCTACAAGCAGTCGTATCACGATGCTGATCATTCTTTAAAGTCTGCGTTTAAGATAACTGCCTCACTATTCTGTTCCATTCTATTATCTTGTCTGATTACCTGGTAAGTCCGGTTTTGATCTGTTCCGTTTCTCAGTCGGCTGACAGTTTGTCCACAGCCCACTGAGAGACTCACTATACTATCTGCCTGCACCAAATAAAACCATCGCCAACAAGCAATAAAGAAGACAGAGGGACCGAGGGAGAGAACGATAAAGAGAAAATGTGATTTAAGACACAATGGGGGTTGTCAGCCCTGCACGACAAAAGCCATCTGATTGGTTATCAACACGAGCCACAAATCTGCCGTCACCATATTTTTAGAGGTCAAATAGGACTGTCTTGCTGAGATATCAGGCAGCAAAAGGAGGGAGGAAGAAACAGCATGAAGATGTGTTAAAGTGTAAAAGTGAGAAACTGTTTAAATGTGCCATAAACGTAATAACATTTTGGTCAATAGAAGGCTGTTGTTAAATGCAGCAATATCATTTGGCCATACTTTTCTGAAGTGAGGTATCCTTCATCCTTGACAAAATATATGTTCCCTTTAGTTTGTTTCTTGGTGTTTTACAAATTGTTGACAGTTTTAATCCTCTTTATTTAAATCCAGTGGCATGTTTCAGTGTCATTGTAGAATATAAAGTGCTCTTTGTGTTGCATCACTGTAAGTGCAGCGGGCGGAGGTCAGTATGATGGATGGCCATGTGGCTCGCTCATCTTACTTTCAAAAAAGATACTGGGCACACAAGAAGTATTTTCACCTTGTGAAAATACAGTGTTTCCGCTAACCATAGCCAGATACTGCAGTATGTTTTAAGTTTATTAGTCATTGAAGGCTTAGATCAATATGTGCATAACAATGTGCTCCAAGTTGCATCCATAAGTTTACAGTACATTTAAAAATATTACAGTAATATAGACAGTAGCTACTGGAGTTGAGGGGGGATGAGGGGGGATGGCTTCCCCCCCTGAAATAAAAACGGTCCAAATCATCCCCCCTGTAAAACTGCCATCCCTCCTTTCCATCCCTTATGTCATTTCATCAATGAATGTGGTTTTACTGCTATTTCAACATTTAGAATCATCACCAGAAAAATAACACCAGAAAAATAACTTATTTCACAATTTTCACCTGTTTCAAGTAAATTTACACTTGAAATAAGTAGGAAAATCTGCCAATGGGAAGATTTATCTTCTTATTACAAGCAAAAAAATCTTGTTCCACTGGCAGATTTTTCTATTTATTTCAAGTGAAAATCTACTTGAAACAGGTGAAAATTGTTGTTTTTTCCAGTGATGAGTCTTGTTTTAAGTGTAATGAGATTTATTTACTAAAATGAGACATTTTAACTAGAAATAAGACAAATATTCTTGTTAAGATTGTGAGTTTTTGCAGTGATCCATGTTACTTATCCTGTGAAGGACAGAGTCATATTGATAAGTTCAGAAAAGTGTTTTTTATTGTTGTGTTTTGATGTATTTGATGTAAGCCCAGTGGATATTTCAAGCTTACAGAAGGCTGCATTTAACTGCTGCTATGTCATTCCTGCAGTATTTCTGCAGGTGTTTTGGTCACTGCTATTATTTGTAATATATTATATAATATATAATGTAATCAGCACAAATTATCTGTCTCCATATGATAAAATCCACCATCCCCCCTGATTTTCTTTTAGAACTCGAGTACTGGATATAATGCATCAAAAACAGATCAGGTTTTGTCTTTGACTAAGAACCAGCATGAAACTCATCGCTCACTGCAGAGCAAGCCACTTCATTCACATTCCCGGATTGAGCTGAGTTGTGTTTTTGTGCAGTTTACAGTATATTTGAGAATAGTGAGAGACACATTATATTATTGCCTATTTTGAAAGTATTACATGGAATATAAATGAGGTATTTTGTGTGCACAGGTTTTCATCTTCATACTGTGATGCAGCCAAAACATTTAGCCACAAACCCAGAGTCCCAGTTAAACGTATGAGCACGGTGTTGTAGTCCTCCTCTGAAACCTTAAGGAGCGACAGTTGTTTTTCATTTCATTTCATTTTATTCTTTATTTCATTCAAAAAATAAAACAAACAATTCAATACAAATACAAATACAAATGTTCATAAATTGTGAATGAAAAGGGAGCATAAAGAAGAAGAATCTTATCCAATCTTCCCCTTTTTCCAAGAAATAAATTCACAAATAACATAAATTAAAAATAAAAAAAACAACTAAGTAAATAAAAAAACTAAAATAAAATAACCGCCGTCTATGGGTATGTCAATCAAACTTAACTAACATATTTCATTATATTTACTTAACATACAGGCTTTAATTGTTCTTTTGAATGTAATGTTTGATTTGGATTCTCTGTTTTCTTTATTCAGATTGTTCCATAAACTGATTCCTTTCACAGAAACACAACGTTCCATCAATTTAGTCCTGAATCTTGGTTTTTTAGAAATCTCTGTTCCTTTTAAGTTATACTTGCTTTCTCTTTGTTCAAATCTTTTCTGAATGTTGATTGGTAAAGTTTTTTTATGAGCTTTAAACATAATTTGCAGGATACTATAGTATATAGTATATAGCAGGGGGTCTCCAACCCTGGTCCTGGAGAGCACCTATCCAGCATGTTTTAGATCTTTCCTGCTTCAGCACACCATGATACAAGGAGCTGTGTCAGCAACAGAACTGTCTGGACCTTGATGACAAGTTAATGAACCCTTGATTAGAATCAGGTGTGTTCATGCAGGGAGACACCTAAAACATGCTGGATAGGTGGATCCAGGACCGGAGTTGGAGACCCCTGGTATATAGTATATAGTATATAGTACATAGTATATAGTACATAGTATATAGTATATAGTATATAGTATATAGTACATAGTATATAGTACATAGTATATAGTATATAGTATATAGTATATAGTATATAGTATATAGTATATAGTACATAGTATATAGTATATAGTATATAGTACATAGTATATAGTACATAGTATATAGTATATAGTATATAGTATATAGTATATAGTATATAGTACATAGTATATAGTACATAGTATATAGTATATAGTATATAGTATATAGTATATAGTACATAGTATATAGTATATAGTATATAGTACATAGTATATAGTACATAGTATATAGTATATAGTATATAGTATATAGTACATAGTATATAGTATATAGTACATAGTATATAGTACATAGTATATAGTATATAGTATATAGTATATAGTATATAGTACATAGTATATAGTATATAGTATATAGTACATAGTATATAGTACATAGTATATAGTATATAGTATATAGTATATAGTATATAGTATATAGTACATAGTATATAGTATATAGTATATAGTACATAGTATATAGTATATAGTACATAGTACATAGTATATAGTATATAGTATATAGTATATAGTATATAGTACATAGTATATAGTACATAGTATATAGTATATAGTATATAGTATATAGTATATAGTACATAGTATATAGTATATAGTATATAGTACATAGTATATAGTACATAGTATATAGTATATAGTATATAGTATATAGTATATAGTATATAGTACATAGTATATAGTACATAGTATATAGTATATAGTATATAGTATATAGTACATAGTATATAGTACATAGTATATAGTATATAGTATATAGTATATAGTATATAGTACATAGTATATAGTATATAGCAGGGGTCTGCAACCCAAAATGTTTTAGAGCCATATTGGACCAAAAACACAAAAAACAAATATGTCTGGAGCCGCAAAAAATGAAAAGTCTTGTATAAGTCTTAGAATGAAGACAACACATGCTGCATGTTTCTATATTAGTTATAACTGGGGGGAGATTTTTTTCATTATGCACTTTGAGAAAAAAGTCAAAATTTCAAGGAAAAAAAGTCGAAATGACAAGATTAATGTTGAAGTACCTTCTTGAGAAAAAAGTTGAAATGTCAAGAAAAAAGTTGAAATGTTGAGATTAATGTTGAAGTACAATCTCGAGAAAAAAAGTCAAAATGTCGAGAAAAAAGTTGAAATGTCGAGAAAAAAGTCTAAATGTTGAGAAAAAAGTGGAAATGTGAAAAAAGTCAAAATTTCGAGAAAAAAGTAAAAATGTCGAGATTAAAGAGGAAAGGAAAAAGGAAGAAAAAAAGGGGGAAAAAAGGAAAAAAAAACGAAAAAAGAAAAAAAAAGAAGAAAAAAAAGAGAAAAAAAGAAAAACAAAAGAGAAAAAAAGAAAAGAAGAAAAAAAGGTCAAACATTTTTGAAAAAGCTCCAGGAGCCACTAGGGCGGCGCTAAAGGGCTGCATGCGGG